>NC_044503.1:32859483-33159483 GCF_902362185.1 Chanos chanos | reverse complement strand
GAATGCATTGAGTCTAAGTCACATAGAAACTTTCCAGAGAGAGAATTCTGAAGATCACACCGCACTTCCTAAGGAACATGAAACACAATGATCTTGCCAGTACACTGGAAAACATTAAGACCACACATCCAGTTACATGCTAGATTTGAAATTTCTTTATGACCTCTTTCATAAAGTCACACCCTCACTATTAAGGCCTGTGTATTTAATCACTTACAAGAAACAATGCCTTGCTGTTCTAATACTTTCTTTCTGTCAAATTGGTTTTAAAGAAATTGTGCCTACAGCATGTTTGATGTTTTTGCTCTTGTTTATTATGCTTGTGTGTTACTTAATTATTTTTATGATTTTCAATGACTTGATCAGAAGCTGGTGATGACCTGTCAGCACAAACTGAAATCACACCTGAAGAGGTATTGGTGTTATGCTCACCCTAGGGGTTACTGAGCATAACATAAAAATGACTCCCCTTTTCCCTACTCCCAGTGATGACTCGCGCCAACGAATGCAGTCCGAAATGAAAAGTGATTTATTTAAAAAAAAGAGGTGGTAGTGAAGAGAATCGGGGATGAGCGCGGCCAAAATGACAACCAAAACAATCTATAATTTACGAACTAAATAACCTACTTTTCAAAATAAAAGGAAAAGGAAAAAAAAGATTACTACCCTACCTCCCTAACAAAAAACAGGACAAAAGAACAAACCAAAATGGCTTCACATCCCCTACAGTGACCTGGGCTGTTCACACGAAAAATTATTTACAATGAACATTAGGCACTATACACAATGAATATCAACTAAACACACAGATATAGATTTACACTAAATACTAGCACTAGAGGGCTAGCACTCTGCTCTCCTGGAGAATCCACACTGTAGATTGGACAAACTGGAGTGAGTGGCGTTTTCCTATATAAAGAAGCCATGAAGTGTTTTTTGTATTGTACAGTGCTGTTAGGAGCTTTGATGTTGTGATATATTTGGTATGTCTTAACAATATGAAATAATTATCTAATTATCAAAGGAGTGGTCTTATAAATGGATACTCACGCGAGAGCTGTCTGTGGCTATGCCTCCTTGTTTAGTTTTTACCTCTCTATCCTTAGCACTTAACATATTTTCATACCAATTTCTTAGACCCGTTACAATGTTGATGATGATGGATAATATGTATCTGAATACTATATCTCAGATTTAGGTTTGCAGCACAGATACTGAGGCTCTTAAATTATCATTACGATATGAGCATTATTCGCACTGGCTGTATTTTGCATTAAATCAGTGTCTGTTGGAAGACGTTTGAATAAATATCCCTAGCGTTGCTCAGTTTCCTTGGTGTAGTCTTAACTCTACCTGATATTTGTGACTGTTATTCCATGATCTTGTCACGGTTTCTGCATGAACTTTTGTGTTCTCTATTATGCCCCTGCTGGTCATGTCTGGTTTTGGCTGTCATTGGTTTATGTTCTTCCTTGGTCTGTTGGACTCAAATCTCAAAGTAGTTCGAGTGAGGAGGATGACGATGATAATAGTAACTGTTTAGTTGAGCATCTTAGTTGTTCTTTTCGTACAATACATTAATGGAGACGCGACAACAATCTCGTTGATAACGATTTTGCTACGAGAGAAGAATACCAAGGCCATTTGATGGAACCTCATGGAGGGAAAATAGTGATATGATTGGAGTTTAGGACGCTGGAATGCACATTTCAGCAGAATTTTTTCATCAGTCTCAGTGCGATCCATGGGTTCATAAAAACTTTTAGACTTTAAACTTTACAACCGGAAATGTGGGTTTGCTCTTTAGGCGGGAGCTGACACTCTCGTAATATGTTTCAGAACGAGGCGAGGGGTGGTGTGGGTTGGCTTTGCTTGTGACAGCAGTGCGATGATTGGTTCACATCACAGCGAGACACTGGCCAATCCAGAGACGGCAGCAAATCCCATAAATAAGGGCCTCCACATCACAGTCGGGTATTTCGACTCGCTTTTGAGAAAGTTCGGAAGAATACAATCATGAGTGGAAGAGGCAAAACCGGTGGCAAAGCTAGAGCCAAGGCTAAGACCAGGTCGTCCAGGGCTGGACTCCAGTTCCCCGTCGGCCGTGTGCACAGGCTTTTGCGCAAAGGCAACTACGCTGAGCGGGTTGGTGCTGGTGCTCCTGTCTACCTCGCTGCCGTGCTCGAGTATCTGACCGCTGAGATCTTGGAGTTGGCTGGTAATGCTGCACGCGACAACAAGAAGACCCGTATCATCCCCCGTCACCTGCAGCTGGCCGTCCGCAACGACGAGGAGTTGAACAAACTGCTCGGCGGAGTCACCATCGCTCAAGGTGGCGTGCTGCCCAACATCCAGGCAGTGCTGTTGCCCAAGAAGACCGACAAGCCAGCCAAGGCCAAGTAAAGTTTCCAGAGCTATCCTGCCCTTCGTTAATTTAAAGGCTCTTTTAAGAGCCACCCAACCACTCAGTAAAAAGAACAAAACGATTTTATTTCACTTTTGTCTCAAATCAGATTAAGGGGCGTTACACTATAGGCTTAGTGAAGTGAACCTGGTGACCACGTTGTAGTGTCTCCCCTACAGACCGAAATGTTTGTATCTGATCAGCTTCAGTATAACTAACAAAGAAGTATTTAATTTTAATTTAGTAAACCGTCTTTTCGGCGTGGTGAGTTACATTCGTGCTTCGAATACTGTTACAATGCCAGAGCAAGCGAAGGCAATAGGCTGTAACTACACCCTTGGCGATTGAACAATAATTAAGAAAAAACAAGACTGCACAGTGCGATGGCGAAATAAAGCACAAATGCTTCTGGATTCACATGTAGATGCATTTCAGCACCATTCAGTTGTGTAGGGTGACTGATAATTCGAATTTCTTCATTAAAAGGACCCGAATTTCGGTTGTGACGGACTTTTCATGGCAGTCTCACGTATAACTATGCTATATACAAGTTCATCACAATTGTATCGTTAACTTCTGGATAAGAGGCGACTTTTCTACCTGATACAAGGTATCAAGTTGTAATGCCTCTTTATATTGTTACAAAAAGGACACATTCATATATTCAAACGTTTCCTCAAATCTGGGCCACATCTATGCGTCTGTTGTATTGTTTTACACATTCCCACACTGTTGTAAAGGTAGTTCTACATACAAGCACAAATTAGACACCACTTGTGATGCGCGCGATAAAACCAGGGCGGGTCTTCCAGTTTGAATTTCAGGCGGCAAGGAAAAGCAGAGAGCACCAGCCAGTCTTGCACGTCCCTCGCATTGATCCTCGTCCAATCAGAGCACAAAGCACTGCGCTGTCCAATGAGAGTAGGAAGTCTCAAAGCTTTAAATAGGCTTGTTGGAACGACTACTTTTACATTTTTGTTGTTAGTCAAAACGGATTGACTGGAAGCATGGCAAGAACCAAGCAGACAGCTCGCAAGTCCACCGGTGGCAAAGCCCCCAGGAAGCAGCTGGCCACCAAAGCTGCTCGCAAGAGCGCCCCTGCCACCGGTGGCGTCAAGAAGCCTCATCGTTACAGGCCCGGCACCGTGGCTCTCCGAGAGATCCGCCGTTATCAGAAGTCCACCGAGCTTCTCATCCGTAAGCTGCCCTTCCAGCGTCTGGTGAGGGAAATCGCTCAAGATTTCAAGACCGACCTGCGCTTTCAGAGCTCCGCCGTCATGGCTTTGCAGGAGGCCAGCGAGGCTTACTTGGTTGGTCTGTTCGAGGACACCAACCTGTGCGCCATCCACGCCAAGAGAGTCACCATCATGCCCAAGGACATCCAGCTGGCCCGCCGTATCCGTGGCGAGCGCGCATAAATTTAAATCAAACCTCTTCCGGACCCTAAAGGCTCTTTTAAGAGCCACCTCACTCGTTTAGTGAAAGACCAAATGTTCCCCGTATACTCTTTATTTGCATGAACCGAGAATGCCATCATGGCAAGCTTATTTTTTGTATTCGAGGGCACTAATAATAGAATGATTCGCGTTGATACTCATTTTAGAAGTGTAAATATTGGCATATGCCGTCCCTTGATGCCTTTGGAGTAATTTAAAGGTCTTTGTCTCCACCTGGAAGTCGCATTGTAGTAGCTGACCTTTCCGTTTACTCATTCATAATTGTGCCCTTTTTTGTCATTGATGTTTCAGACCCGTATTCATATTTTCTAATTCCATTGAAAATATACATTCAGATTAGACATGCATATAATACATTCAACTATGAATAGAATGTATGTTACTGTTCAATGATAGTACAATAGTGTATTGGATGGGAAAACTACTGCTGTTAGCATTGTGGAGATGCCTTGTACATGTAGCTATCGCTAACTTCATAACTCAGATACACACTGCTGGGATGTTGATATTACGAGAGAAAGGGGCATTTTTGGCAAGAGGAGTATGGTTTTAGTGGTGCTGTGGTGACCACTGCAAATTACAGTCCAGAACTCGGCCTGAGTTACAGTGTCTGCTCACAGTCAATGAAAAAATCCCAAAAGGTCAGAGAGAGCTGGGCTGGAGGAGATGAACACTGACATGCTCTGTCCACGATAACACATCCATGCATATTTTACACAGAATTGTTCCTCAGTGTTAAAATAATTTTATAAAAGACACTCAGATTCTCCAAAGTCAAGGCAGGTTGGTTTATTCTCGCCGGCGAGGAGACCAGTCACAAAGCAATACAGTCAGGCATCACTGTTGTGAGTAGTCTAAAACTCCCTTTGCGTTCATGCAGCATTTATCTGTTAGAAAGGAATCACACCAGTTATTTTTTCACACCAAACAGAGATAAGAGATACATGTTTCTCTGCTGAGCTGTGGAACCTCCTGTTCTTGGTCATGGTGACCTTGACTGAACTTCTGGTTACAACTAGATAAGCATATTAATGAGCATATTTCATACAAAAGAATAACATATTTTTCTGACAGACAGTCTGTGTGCTTTTCTGAAGGTGTGGTGAAGTGTCTTCTCTGAGTCTAACGTGTAGGTTTCTGTAACGGTCGAATGGCACTGTTAGATTGGCTAGTCAGCGTGTGTAGAGATTATATAGTACTTCTAAAATCATAATGTATTTTACAGAAACCTGAAGTACTTGAAAACTGGTTTTCCAAATCAAAACACAAATACTGAACAAGGCCATCAAAAATCCAATGAGTGCACATGCATAGATTATACAATTAATTTGATGAATGTCTTCATTCAGATATATGTTCACATTCTCAGTGTATGATCATGCTTCCTTAGGCTTTCATTCTCTAATCTTTGTTTGTTTGTTTGTTTGAAGAAAGGGAAAAGTATATTTGTTCGTAGAGTGACTGTCTTCTGATTGTTTGGGCTGTCCTCCGTCTGTCAACCAAAAGATTTAAGTGCCTACAAAAGATTAGTTTTAAAATGACTGGAACAGTAAATTGTTGCAAGAGTGGTGGTGCTGAGTTAGAAATGGTCTGTAAAACAAACAAACAAACAGACAAACAAAAACCCAAAAAGAGAAAAAGACACGAAGACTTGAAATTGTGAGGTTTCCTTTTCAGTGATGATTGTAACCTAGTTGGGATAAAGACTGGAATTAGAACAAGGAATGTTAAGCTTAATAAGGATACATCAGCTGCTCCCAGTGACGGACAGGGAATGAAAAACCTTTTCAACTAATTTACCAGCAGATGCAGAGTAGCTTGCATTTACTACAAGTGATTTTAAAAGAAACACAGTTTCTATGAGTACCACTATCTTCCATCTCTATGACCAATCTGAACTGGAAATGCTGAGACTTTACATTTGCATGATGGAGAAAATGCTCTCGGCCGTGGATCATGAATCTTTATTGGACAGCAGTGACAGTGCCCTTCAGAGAGTTTGCCTGACAGACATGTCACTGAAAAGCTGTGTGGGGCATAGGTACTGCACAATATTTCTGCATTGTTTTAAAGTGACTGAGGATAGTGGAATAGGTCAACTGACAAAAGGCTGAAAGGGTGTGTGCTTTTACAAATTGCTGGGACACAAACTGCTCAATTTAAAGTGGCTTATGAAGAGAATTTATATATTTTTTCTTTTCCGGAAGAACAGAGACCACCATACCTGAAAGATAGAAAGAACAGAGATAAAATAACATGTCATGGCGATGGAAAATTGACATTTTAGACTCAGTGAACAATCATTCGAAACTGCTGTGATCTGAAAGGAAATACTGATATTTCAGATGCTCACGGAGCCAGCGCAACATCTGTTGGTTGAGTTTTTGTGTGGTAAGAGTGCTTCACTATCTGCCAAGGCAGTTTATGGCCAATAGCTGATCTGGCTTGTAGTAAATAATGACAGATTCTGCCTGAACCGGTAGAACGAATCAGAAAATAATAAATGGGCCGAAAAAATCAGTAAATAGGTAAGAGCCATCCCTAATATGGTTTTGATGAATTATTCCTTTATTGATAACTGGAAGGGAAAAAAATGTTTTGCTTTGTATAAATGACCAAAATCATGTGCTGTAATGTCATTTACAGTGCTATCAGGTCAACAGCTCAATGCTCTAGATTTAAACCTTAAAATTTCTGTAGTGCACTCACACTGAATGAGAATCAATATATTTGTACAGAATTTTTTTCAGTCAGGGAGGACACTCAGCAACTTGAAGAAATGACTTAAGATTCAACCCATGATTCCCATGTATGCATCAACACTTCATGCCAACCCACCCAACAAGAGATGAGAAGAAGCAATGGATAGTTACATAGGAAGTTGGACAGTAAATACCTAGTAAATACCACCGTGAATTACAAAATACATTGGCAGTAAATTGACATATGTGGTGTGTTATGAAGTGTTAATGGTCAGTTTGGGTCAAAACCCACATTTTCTGGGTTGTGTTTGTCGAATGCAGGTGGCCTCTCAATCGCTCGCTCTCTCTCTCTCCGTTTCCTCTACCAGACATTATGCTTTGCTCAGTTAAGTTCAGAACAATGAGGCGAACGCCTCCGTTCCCTCCCCTTCTCTCGTGTGTGCTTGCGTGAATACATGCGCACGCAGACAACGCAACTTGGGGGAGGGCAGGAAACATGGTTTCAAGCAGGTCCTTTTGACGTGTATATAAACGCGAGCTTGCACCAACGTGCCTTATTGTTCCGAACTTACTTGGAAAAGAAAAAGATGTCTGGCAGAGGGAAAGGCGGCAAAGGTCTTGGTAAAGGAGGCGCTAAGCGTCACCGTAAAGTGCTTCGTGATAACATCCAGGGCATCACTAAGCCAGCTATTCGCCGTCTGGCTCGCCGTGGCGGTGTCAAGCGTATTTCTGGTCTCATCTACGAGGAGACTCGCGGTGTGCTGAAGGTGTTCCTGGAGAACGTCATCCGTGATGCTGTCACCTACACCGAGCACGCCAAGAGAAAGACCGTGACTGCCATGGACGTTGTGTACGCCTTGAAACGCCAGGGACGTACTCTGTACGGCTTCGGCGGTTAAACAATTTCCAAGACATTCATCAAAACGAACCCAAAGGCTCTTTTAAGAGCCACCCACATTGCTTTAGAAAGGCACCATATTCCTCTAGATAATCCAGTTTGTGAAATGTGGCGTCATGTCTAGATTTCCCCCCAAGCATATGTTGAAGTTTATGGTAGTTGTTGATAAACGAGCCGTGCTAAAACTCAGACCACGATCTTAAGTCTTATTGTGATGTACATTTTGTGGCACTCCCTTACAGATACGATAAATCTATGCTGATCCTTATACTGCACTATGTGCACGTAATTTCATGATATTGATGTCCCTCCCTCTAACATGCGTTTTTCTCATTCATTCTGGTGAAGCTTAATGCCGGAGGTCCACATTGGTTTATACAATGGGGCTTTAGGTCCACTTGTATCTGTTCACTCTCTTTTTCTTTCAACATTTCTTACATGCAATGTAAGAGGACCACTTAAATTTAGGAAAACCGTCTCATCTGTAAGGGCGGGCAAGTGTAAGAGGTGCGTGTGTGTACATCCATGTGAATGATTTGAAATGTGGGTAAAGAAACAGTTGCATGCAAAATGAAAAGTTCAAGATCTTGGAAGCAGCCACGACAAATCGCTTTGACACTCTAATGAACCATGAACTTTAACATTCTGGTAGTGTAATGAAACGTTATTTGCAGAATAAATGAACGTTTTGATGGCAGAACAAGGGAGTTTGGGAAGGGGTCGGAGAGCGTGGAGCCCGCGCAAAACAAATTCCTGTTAAGCCTTTTTGACTAACGGTAAGTAAGTGGAAAAAGGTTTGAGTACACACGAATTATTCGGAGACAGAATAAATGGTCGCCAAAGAGACGTTGCAAATTCCAAGGCATTCGAGCAAAACGGGTAAATCATTGGAAAATATAAAGTTGTATGTTTGATACTATAAAACGTTTTTGCACAGTGAATTTTTATAAAGCACTAATATCAAAACAAAGGAATTTGTAGGGGGCTGGGAACATGGAGCCCGCGCAAAACGCATTTTTTGTTCAACGTCTGCTCCTATTGGCTTGCCATTGCGTTTCGTCAAAACAGTCTGCGACCAATAGCGAACCTGGTAGCTCTAATGCACCAGTAGATTCTGCCGCAAGCTAGTGAACGTGGAGGAGGGCGGATTGTTCATCATATTTGCATAGGGCTCTTAACTTATACCGGGCACCCACGTAGGGGTGCTTTACTCATCGTCAAGTTTTCGAGAGAATAAAACCATGCCTGAGCCTGCGAAGTCTGCACCTAAGAAGGGATCCAAGAAAGCCGTGACCAAGACGGCCGGCAAAGGAGGTAAGAAGCGCAAGAGGACCAGGAAGGAGAGCTACGCTATCTACGTGTACAAGGTGCTGAAGCAGGTCCACCCCGACACTGGCATTTCTTCCAAGGCCATGGGAATCATGAATTCCTTTGTTAACGACATCTTCGAGCGGATCGCTGGAGAGGCTTCTCGTTTGGCCCACTACAACAAGCGCTCCACCATCACCTCCAGGGAGATCCAGACCGCCGTGCGTCTGTTGCTTCCCGGTGAGTTGGCCAAGCACGCTGTGTCTGAGGGCACCAAGGCCGTCACCAAGTACACCAGCTCCAAGTAAACTTCAACATAGAGGCACTTCGAACCCAAAGGCTCTTTTAAGAGCCACCCACTGAGTCTGTAAAAGAACTGACCACTTTATTATGAGGGAAAAGCTAGTTCAACTAAGCCATTATGCTTCTTCTGTAGTTGAGTTTGTGTTAACTGAAGGTTTGTTTTTATAACACAAGCATTGCTGTATGGTAAAGGCTCTGTTCTAGCGTAAACAAAGCTGGGTGTTTCAAAGGTGAAATAATGACAAGTGTCTTGCACCTGTACGGACATGATGACGTTAAATGTGATGTAGGAAACATCCAGAGTACTCCCTTCATTTACGTCAGTCTTGCTATAAGAGAGTTGGGAACAGGTTGAGGTTACCACTTGGAACTACACGCGTCCTTTCTCTGCTTCTGGCTCTGTTATTGAAGTAAGGAGACAAGGCAACTTGAAGCTGAGTTTGCCTAAGACTAGGACATTCTAAAACGCTTAATGTGGCTTAATGTACCTAAACAGCGATCAATGATCACCAACCTTCTCTCTCATCTTGTCATGAACACTTTCACCTGTCAAAATATCAAAACCAAGCTCTAAGGAATTTGTTTGCTATCTTACTTTAAACGTTTTCCTCTCCATTGACGCCAATTGTAAGGAAAAACCTTTACGTGGCTTAATATACCTAAACAGCGATCAGTGATCAAAGTTCTCATGTATATTGTCATGAACATTTTCACATACAACCGCCTCCTAAAAGGAATATGGCCGTTGTTACGTTAAGCGTTTTCCTCTCCGTTGACGCCAATTGTAAGGAAAAGGCTTAACGTGGCGTAAACGCCGTAACCATTACATAACCATTGTTGTAGGGATGAATCAATGTAATTATTTGTATCACAAGTTGTAACCGTACAATCTTTTGTGTTACGAGAAATATCAAGCTCCTTGTGCTCAAAAAGAAGAGGTCTGTGAGGCCCTTTAGGGGCTGCATGTGAGATAGGGGCCTATGCCGGTGCTTTGTGGTCATTAACAAAGCACGCAGACGGTGAAACATTCAAGGTTACATGGTATGTCTTATTCCATTGATGAGAGGGGCAGTAAATATTGGTGACAACTTATGCTTAGTGTAAAGTTGGAATATGAAATAATGACGTATTACAGAGTGGATGGAGAATCTGCGAGGCTGGGCCGGCAGGGGCACCCAACCGAAAAGAGATGAGGCAATACATATTCTAATCAATTCCCCCAAAAAGGATATGTATAAAACATTCATGCATTGTGAAGGTTCATTTAGTCAGTGCCGGAACCGGTTCCGTTTGCTCTATGCTGCATTGAGTTCATGCAATAAATGTATACTGCATCAGACTCTGAAGACTTTGATTATTTACTTTGAAAGTAAGTGAAGTATGGTTAGAATCTTAGCCATATCTGGCCCAGGCTGAGAATTCTCTCCCACAATATCTTGTCATGAACACTTTCACATTATGTGCGTGTGTGTGTGTATATATATATATATATATATATATATATATATATATGACTAAATAGACACACACACATTTTATATATATCAAAAGCAAACTCCAAGGAATTACTGTCGTTAGCACTGTTAGGTTAAGCGCTGCCCTATCCATTGCCGCCTATTATAGGCTACCTATAAAATAAAAGTACAAGCCAAGATCACCAAATTGCTCTCACACATTTCTTGTAAGCTCTTTCCCATCTTAAAGATTCTTATTGAAAAATGATCATTCTGATTGCACGGCATCGGGATTTCATTTATCTTCTAATATCAGGAAATATGTGTAACGCTGGAGGAAGTAAGTAACTTGGCTCCCTATTTTCGGATCAGTCCGCCAAATATAAGACTTACTTCGACCAGTTGGAACTTATTCTCAAGTGTTAAGCGTCCGTGTTTCTTCCATATGCGACAGTCGGAGGGAGAAGAACAATGAGAGCGTACCAGCACTGCGTAACATTTGGTCTAACTCGTGTACTCTTTTTTTGAAAACCAAAATATGGTCACGCTAGGTAAATATTTACCTTACATATTTACCATGTTTACATCTCTGTTGTACCGATATGTTCACTACCTGTGGGGGAGCGGCGCTTCCGAACGACATTTTGTATCAGCTAAAGGTTATCGAGCTAGCTAATGACATATCGAACGCATTCATTAATAACTTCAGAATATTTTCAACTATTTGTCCTAAAAGTTGATTTGCTGCTCATGTTTTATACTGTGATTCACATGCGTTAAAATTCAACAGAATGCAGGAAATTCCTTGTCTGAAACTCAAATTTCCTTTGGAAAAAAGGTAAAAATCAGTACCAATGTACAGCTGTAAAATAAATTACTCATGCTTTTAGTCCTCCGGGCTATGGTTGTATCAACCTCGCCTCCTCCCTAGCCAGTCTCAGCCATTCCGCGCTCAGCCTCGCCGGTCTACTAATCACCGGTCTGATCACTCTCCTCCTGCACACCTGCCCTCACTTTAGTTCGATTATACACCTCACTATTTAAATCCCTCCGTCGGATCAGTCAGTGCGAAGTCTACACTTTCCCAGTGTCTTCTGAGCCGCCTTGTGGTTCGTGTACTAAAGTTCCTAGATTGTCTGTTAACCCGTTTGTACTTTCTTCTAGCCTCCTGTTAACCCTGTTTGTGTTGAGCTTTTTTTGTTTGCTTGATTTATCATTAAAATCTCGCAGTTGTCCGCACTTGTGTCCAGCGCCGTGGTACTTCCTGACAATGGCCCTGCTCCTATCAAAAATTCAAAACCAAAATCCAAGGAAAATGGTTGTTATCTTAAGTAATACATTTCCTCCTCATTGGCGCCTGTGATAAGGAAAAGGCATGGCACAGGGTGGGCTTATTTTGGTTTTCAAAAGAGGACGAGGGCGTGGGGCGCTGGGGTGACGATGCCTTCCCTTTCTAATTTACAGGGAAGTTTTGGTTCCTCTAGTTCGCGTGTGAGGCTGATGCTTGGTAGTGTAATGTGAAAGTGCATCTGTACTTAACTGCCGCAATACACAGTCGGCTAGTCTTTAATTAGACAAACAACTGCTATTGTAACGGGTTTAATCAGCTCGAATATTGAATGTTAAATCCTGCATAAATGGGCTCAGCGACTTTTATTTTGTATTCCATCTACGCTATATTAGATGCATTGTGGGTAGACCGCAGCAGAAAGTTATACTGTTGCTTTGGTAGGTGAGGCAAGTAGCGGGTCCGCAATAAAGGTTATTAAAATCATATTTTGATTAATTTATAACATGTTCTGTATATAATTCTATATATATATATATAACATTTAAAAACTACACCAGAAATCGCGTTTTGACGACAACTTAAGATCAATTGTAACTTTTAATTACTTTTGTCAGTTAACCTTGAGACTCCTTGATTGACCTTGATTACAATGTTAATTTGATGTAAATATATTTCATTTAGGCGGACTAAAATTGTTTATACTTTCTCAAATGCTTGTCTTTGCTGACCCTTTTTGTGCAGGTAGCCAATGTTGTTATTTATTGTATGTTTCATATATGTTTTGACTTTTATTCGTTGTGTAATGCTCAGTATAACGCCATTACCGTGCCTTTAAATGCAGTACCTTTTTATGACCGTTAGAGTGTAGTGTTTATCTTTGAATGAAAATTGTTGTACGGTAGCGTCATTGGAAATTGATGGAGTTGTAATGCTGTATAATGTATTTGTATCACCTTGTACTTAATATTTGACTTGTCTAGATATAAATTAAATCTCACTGTACGATCACAATATAAGAATATGTATATTTAGGGTATTTTATTGACACTTCATGTTTTTATAGCAATTTTACTAATAGCAATTGTAACAATATAGGAATTGTAATTGTACATTTAATAATTGTAATTGTGGTAATTTGTAAAAGAGAATTGTACTAGTGTGTAACCAGCAGGAAGTTATACTGTTGCTGCGGCGGACCAAAATTGTTCATGCTTTCTCAAATGCTTGTCTTTGTTGACCCTTTTTGTGCAGCTTAATAAATGATTCCATCCTACAACTGAGTCGTATGCGTTGACGAAGGTATAGGACAGTGAGAGTGCAGAACAGCGCAGGTTACACTAGCATAAAACGGGCGAGATGATATTATTTCTTTCCCTTCAAGTTTTGGTGGCGTTATGGCTCTTTTAAGGTCTCTTGGCTGTTTCAGCGGTGTTAACGGTAGTGAATGAGATGCAGTTTAACCAGTGTTTATGGCATGGTAGTTTATATGATCATCCATTGGTGGCGCGCGAGAGGCCGGGACCTAAAGAAAAAGGTCAAAGCAATGCAAATGGACACACAATGAATGGCGACTGTGGAAAGCGAAGGCCAAATCCCGGACATTTTTGGCGATTTAGAAATCCCTGCCGGATGCATTTTTTTAGGTCCGAAGAAGAGGACATGTCTGAGGAAAAGAGGACGTATGGTCACCGTAGTTAAACGCAACATACATGTTGGCGCACCGATTACATTACACTGTCCGTTGCTTATGCTAACGTTAACTAAGATGAAGTGACACTTCCAGTGACAAAAAAGCAATTTTTAGCCAGTAGACTCCAAAGCTGAATATTCATCACGAATCCAGATTTCGTCCATTTGTACCCCTCCAGGCTTTTGTAGGCTTTCAAAGACTCTCCAGATTAGGACAAGGGAAAGTTAATCAAGTAATTGTAGATGTATGGGTACTGCACGTCTGGAACGTTGTCCGTTCCGGCTGTTTCAATACTCGTGAAAAGCACCCCGGGGGCATTATAAATATTTAACCCACCACGTTTTACAATATAACGTTCAATGTCCTTGGAATTAAAGTGCGCAGTGAATTGTGACGGCTTGAAATCTATACCGGCGCCATTCATTTTTGCTAACGCTTTTCCTGCCAACATGGCGGTCTACACAAAATGAGTCACGTCCGGAGCTCTATTTGTCCCTGTTTCTAAAATTAATGTTAAGCAGCATTGGCACAACAGTACAAAGGTGGAGAATATTTGTCCATGTCTGTCCATGTTATAAAACTGTTCTCAGAAACCTTTACACCAAACAAATATTTAGGGTCACTGTTCAAGTGATAGACGTTCTGCATCCATCAGGAAATTTTGACAAGTAGTCGTAAAAGAATAAGACATCTCCAGAACTTTTTTACAGATTGTACAGATGTTTTTATTCAACTTGTATTTGTAAGCATATGAACATGCGGAAAACATAACACTATAAATGTGATCTGATCAACTAAATTATACTCCTGTATACAAACGAAATAAAAACTACATTGAATCCCAGTATACACAGTTATTTCACAGTTAAGTAAATACCATATATTTGCAATTAATCGTGTACAAAAAACATGTGTTTAATCTATCAGGAGATCTATTCACTGCAGAGGAAATGAGATTTGTCATAAGATCTCTCTTATGACAAATCTCCATATAGTTTGGGATATAAATATTTTCAGGATTATGTCTACAAATGTTAGGGAATTATTTATGTTCCTTAATCTTTAAGACTGTTTTGTGCAGCAGGATTGAGGAAGCCAGCATGTATCTGAAAGTCTCATCAATTCATGATTTTACTTAAATGTCTGCTCATTGTAATTACTTGACTTCTTATATCTCTGCACGAAAGAATAGAGAGAAAGCAGTGTTTTTAATAAGGCTCCTCTCCACTGCAGGAGCGACATGAGCTGTAAGCACTCAGTTATATATGGGAATTTATTAATGTTGGGGCTCAATTTTGGGCACCCAGTCACGTGGCACCAGGTAAGTGGTCAGGTTGAACAAATCCACAAAAACTTTATAACGGTCACTGCAATTAAAAAAAGACGGCAACAATATTAGAAATGTGCACTAAGGAAATTTTATATGCTATATCTGATCATTAACATATCCTTTATCAGTCTTATATCTTCAAAGTCAAAGATAGTAACTTTAATTACAGTAGTTACAGATTGTACACATCCTATAATTACAGTAGTTATAGATTGCACATAAAGATATAACTGCATGTGGGGAACTGAGCACAGGAAGTTTTAAAGTACCTTTTCACTAAACAACCTCCTCTTGGTAAGACACTGACTGTCTATCTGTCTGTCTATCTATCTATCTATCTATCTATCTATCTATCTATCTATCTATCTATCTATCTATCTATCTATCTATCTATCTATCTTTCTGCCTCAGATGATGATGCACTCACCCGATTGTGGAGCGTAAGTAGTGGTAGCCTGAGGAGCCTCCTGTGCCTGCTTTGCTGCCAATCATGCGGTGCACCATGCACACATGGTGATCTGCACGAGTGTGAAAGTATTTATAAATGCATAGTGATCCTGTGCTGTGTCAATGGTGTCTTAATCCTCTGAGCAGTAGTAAAATGATTCAAGTCATGTACAATTAATGAAACTGAACAGACATATCCTTCTCTAAGAATATAAGCTACTTCATTTTATGTAGGTGAAATAATAGGTCTAATGGCTCTGAACAGTTGACTTACATCTCCATTTATTCATGAGGGTGTCAACCTCCATCAGAGAATTCAGCAGCTGGAAAGGTATCTGGAATTGAAGTTCCTCCCTAAGAAATATTTCAATAACAGATATGCTATCCAAGTCCCATGACACAACAGCCTGTTACATACAATTTAAAAAACAGAAATCATAAAGATTTCTTTTTTTTTACCTGTAGAAGTAGATCATCAGAGCTCCTTGAAGGCCTTTGTACGAAAGTCGTCGTTCACCTGCACACAAGAAATGTATCACTTTTAATTTTAAAGCACACTAACAGTTTTATTGCAAAAATAAACTTAACAGTGAACACTGATTGGCCTGAAAATAAATAACAGTCAGCTATGTAATCAAAGCACCTATTGCAAGTAGGTGCTGACTGTTACACAATGTCAGCTCTAGTTTGATTTTTAACAGGTCAACGGAAAAAAGCTCCCATCAAAATCGTGTAATGTAATAGCAACACGCTGTGAAAATGGTGTTTTAAAGGCAACTCAGGTAACTATGGTTTACAAGGAACACTTTGGCCTCATAAGATCGCTAAGTTAGGAAGATCATCCTGAAAAACAAACTGACACTACAAAAACTGACCTTTTCTTAAAAGATCATCATGATGATTGGAATCAAACAGAGAAGTGAACCCTTCTCTCTGTTTTTTGAGATCCTGAAGCATGTCCTCTTTCCTCTCAGAATCTGGCTCTTTCTGTTAGCAGACAGAAGATTGTTAATTGTTGATAGTGTCGTGTGGAAGAACTGGAAGAACTGCGGTAAAATAGTGAGAGGGCAGTTCTGGAAGAGGTCCTGGGACAGGGGAAACCATGTGAATCAACATTCAGAATATTACAAATATTCTATAAACACAAGAAATTTCAGTCAACTTTTCTTGAGGTTTGTAAGTCGTAATAGTATACAACATATGTTAAGAATGTCCTGAGAATAGGTGGTAAGAATTTCATTAAACTGCTTCAGTGAGACACACTCAGAAAGTCCATGGAACAGGTGCTTTGGCTCGTTTGGTAAACAACATTAAAAAACCTATTGTAAATCTTTGTAAAATTCCCTGATGACTAGGATTATCCCTAAGCAATACGAACCTCAAGTTTCTGCATCTTCAGTTTGAAACCCTCTTCAATGTTTGCTTGTAACTTCCCCCAAAAGTTGAACCCATCTTCTTCCAAACCAGGTGTTCTCTCCAACCATTTCTAAAAATAGATACATAAAACCAAAATGAATAAAAATCACTATATATGAGATTTGATGGGATACACAATGCCACCAAAAAGCAATACAATTTTGGTCATTTCCATTTTACTTCAAGTACAAATTTTGCTCTCTTAATTTCTGTCAGTTTTGATGCTGATGAAAGAGTAAGCAGAACAGTTTAAAATAGTTAAAAGTAGAAGTTACCTCCACAAGTTGCAGCAAGGAAGGCTCCTGCTCTGATCTGAGTAAGTCCTCACTTTCCTGGCCATGGAAGTTTTCCCTGTAGTGCTGACGGTTGTATGGAACTCTTCGGTTGTCTGCCACACCAACTTTAATCTCCAAGAGACGGAACTGAAGACTTTGGAACCCTGAGGCTGGAAACAGGTATTCCCTGTGATGGACAAAACCAAAAAATCCAAAAAAAAAAAAATCATTTGGAATTCCTGTGCACTACTGTATGTCATAATTTGTGCTGATTGTGTCTATTGTGAAATGGCAAAAAAAAAGAAAAAAAAAAGAAAATAATTATATTTATATATATATACTTTTTACAATCTGTATCGATATTTTTAATTTACAGTCACCTCAGATTTTTAGATTATGACCATACTTAGGTCAGACCATTAATTAATTACTATCTAAAGTAACATCAGCATAAAGAGCTTTTGGTACTGTACAGCTTACCTAAAGTCAAAGAAGTCCAATGGAGTCATTGTCTCCAAAACAGCAAACTGATTCACAAGTAGTTTGAGTATCACTGTAATTCTATGAATCCGACTCACCACCTTCAACATGTTCCTCTCATCTGGTACCTGAAAGCAAATGAAAGTAACACAGCAATAGTGGCTTATTATGGACGGATATTTCATTTTTTTCTGACATAATGCAGACTCATCTGTATGAGAGTTACTTACATGATTTTGTATGAAAAGTTCACGCACTGAGTCCAGTTCCCAAAGCACTTGCTTAAACCAGAGTTCATACGCTGAAAAGGCACAAAAGAATTATTTTTGTCAGAGACAGAAATTCATAGTGATGTACATAGACAATGAAGATACTGAGGTACTTTAATACAATTTTTCTTGTTACATATAAGTGACAGCAGTCTGGAAGGTTCAAATCTCCAGATCTGTCTTCATTTACTAAGACAAGTGTGCATTTTTTTATATGTTATTTTGTTAAACACAACCTATGCACATAGAAAAATATGTTCTGGCATGATAGTTAAAATACAGAATTTACAAAACATCAAAGGCACTGTTGTCCCTTTGCCAGTTCTCAGGTCCCACAGATAAACAAGAGGTAAACAAAAAATGCAATAACTAGATAAAAAGGATGTTACCTTGGTGGGTGACAATGAAGAGGTGCTCATCATGACTTTTGCTGTGTCTCTTCTCACTTTCTAACGCTTGTGCATTTAAAATCTTATCCAACTTATAGTAGAGCAAAAGTTTATTGATTAAACTGTCCAGAAAACATTTAAAAAATAGTAAAATGTGTTTTATGCCTTCCATACATAGACTGAATGACTACTGTTATGTGATAGATAAAAAAAGATATTTTACTGTAGTTTGAGTAACTTAGTGAGAGATGTTATTTTCCAGCGATGTAAAAATGTTTAAACCTCCAAATGTTCTTACCTGTAGATACTTTCCATAAATGAGTCCTCCTTTAGCGGCTTTGTCGATGCCCCTCTGGGAATCATCTTCCTCCTCTGTAGTACTGTAAGTAATTTTAAGAACAAGAACACAATACAAACTTTGATAACATTGCACAATAAAAGTTTGGCAATGTTGATATCTGATTTTTTTCCCCTATAGATCACTGGAGAATATTTTCTTAGAATACATACTGATATTCTTTCCCTGAAAACGGACATCCACTCATGTTTTTCCTTCCACTCATGTTTTTCCTTTTTTTCCTTTTAGTTTGTCTTGAGTAAATGTTCTTTTAGATATCTACTGAATGTTTGATTGTTATATGGATGAAAACCACTTAACTGTGTGTATATATATGTAGATGCATCACGTTCCTCCTACCTCAGACAGACAGCTCCTCCCCATGAAGCATTAGTCATGTGATTTCAGAGAACCAGCATCTTTTCTCAAAAACTGCCCCAGCCAACACGTCCAAGTGGGGCCCACATGGGCTTTACTTGGGTTAGGTGGGCTTCAACTGGGCATGGGCTCAGAGTGGGCCTTTAAGTGGGTTGGTGTTGGGGCCCCAGATGAATATTATATGGGCTAGAAATAAGTATACCATTTAGACAGTGAACATGGGTACTGGATGGGTCCCACGTGGGCTACATTTTCCAAAATGAAAAGAATAGAAAATATAATGAAATTGTATGGCAAAGTGATCTGCATATATATGCACCGTCGAAAACATTTTTTTTTCAATTGTTGTTGTTTTGACACTTGAGATAATGTGCAAATATATAGCTGGTAAATTTAAGCCATTTCAATCTAATCAAAATGTAAAAATGCCAACACTGATTACGCAATTTTGACCAACCAATTTTCTACTCTTTAAAAGGATCAATGCATTACTTATTGTCTCCTCTTGAGTACATGAATCACAAAAACACACACAGCAGTGCCCATACCCCATCGCCTGAATCTTGACTGAATCTTGACACTCTCCAACTGCCATTCTGACTTTTCCACTCGCGACACTCTCCAACTGCTTTTCTGCTGCCAAACCTACCTGAAGCTGAATTTGCCGTCAGCGTACCCAAGGTAAGAACTACAATACTTGTGTATTCAAACTGAAAACCTGAATTCATCAGAAATACATTGTTTTCATAACGTAATGTTAAGCAATACATTAGTTTGGCTTCTTGTCACGTTAGAATTACAGCAAGACATTAACTAGTTAGCTAGCTAGATAACACCGCTAACTAGGTAGCTAACTTTTCCCTCGGTTACAATAATGTTGGATATCTGAATATATTGTTTATTGTAGTTAATTAAATATTCAATAACAAAGCTGTGTCTGGCTGAGATGCCGTTCATTAATAATAAATACACACACAGCATAGTGTTCCCCGCAACCACGGGTACTGCATTAGCCATTGTGGTCGAGAATGTAATAAAGTACTTTTTCTTCTTCACTGGCTCAGTCGGTCTCTCCCTGCCTGCACCTGCACTCTCATCATCAGTTGTGTTTGAGTTGGGACCTCTTGTTGGTCCCAATAATCGGCTTCATCTTTGTACGACGTAATATCAGGGGAAAAAAAGGGAGGGAAAAAAAAATCAGAGATTTTGATAATAAGGTCGTAATATTACAAAAATAAACTCGTAATTTTAGGATACATGTTATTTGAGAGGGGAGATAACGGAAGAGCAACCTGCCACCTGCGTTAAAATGCAGAACGTCTAGCATCTTGTGAAGTTTAGTCTAGGTTTCAGAAATAACGAAATACCTTATCTTTTGGCACATTGGCACTGGAGAGTGGCGAGTGGAAAACTCAGAATGACAGTTGGAGAGTGACACGAGTCAGGGGATGGGCATTGCTGTGTGTGTTTGCGTGCTTATATGTATTTGTGATTCATTTTAGCCGTTTCTCAATACAAAGTACGTCAAGTACGGACTCTCTTGGGAGTTCGGACTACCAAGTTCAACTCGGGAGTCTGGACCCCCAATGACACGGGAGGATGCATTACGCTCAAACTGCATTTGAAACAACAGCGTTGTTGCTGGCTAAAGCTGTCTAGCTTGGTCTGCTAGTAGATGTCACATCTCCGAACATTTAGGAAGGGGGTGCTACCGACCCATATTTGCAAGTACGCACACACACACATATATACTTGTTCACAAGTCTCAAATCTCAAGTCCAACTCGAGTCTCAAGTCTTTTGAGGAGGTTCATCTCAAGTTCACAGATGGACAGCTCCTCCCCATGAAATGTTAGTCATGTGATTTGAGAGAAACAGCATCCTTTCTCTAAACGCTATGCCAAATCATAATCAGCCATATCTCATTCAGACTTCCTCCTCATTGTTTCACATCATAAATACCTACACAGCCGCATAGGTGTGTGTGTGTGTGTGTGTGTGTGTGTGTGTGTATGTGTTTTTTTGGGGGGGGGGGGGTTGCAGGTCGTGAGAGTTGTTCTGTTTCGCTCAGTTCATTCCTTCGACACCATGTGTTGTTCTCTCCTCCTCTTTCCCTTGTATACTCTTTGTTGTAAATATTTTGTATATGTTTGTAAATTTAGTTTTGTACATACAAAATATATCATATATATAATACGTCCTTGTACATTGCTCATGTGTCTGTGTTTTTTTTTTTCTTGTAGTTGCAGCGCCAAAACCAGCACTGGTGTTGGAATCCTTTATGCTGCGTCCCATACCTCAGGAGGCCATATCACACCTGGGACGTAACAATGGTAAGTTCAGCCTAGGGGATATTAATCCTCCTTAAAAAGTAAAATAAAATAATAAAAAAAAGCTTCTGTACTATAAAATAACAATAAGTGTAATAGTGGAGGAATTTCTCCCACTATTCCTGCACTGATTTTGGCCAAATGAAGCCACCATATTGCATCACACTGTATGTGATATTTTTAAGGTGTTAAAGTTTAAGCTATCAGTGCAGTTCTATGCATAGGTGTAAATCCTGGGGGTTGTCCCCCTCAACATATCATTGTAAACCAAACTATTTAAATTTAAATAATATCATAACATGTACTGAAAGCACTTGTGCAAATTATAAATGGTAACAATGCGTTTTTAAGTCTTTAAGTTTCAAATGATTTTGTCCCCCTTCTGCCTCATACTGGTTTGGTTCAGTGCCTGCTCTCCCCGATCCCACACACATTAGCCCGGTACGAGCGTTTGTGGCTCAGCTGTGGCTGACCGAGACTCAGCAGAATAACACACATTTACATTTGTAACCAGACTGCATCTTGTTCACTCCGTTACCTCGCGGTTTCCACACTGACAGCAAAACATTAGAGATTTGCTTCCTCAGTTAAACTAAATATAATTAAACTTTAGCTTTGTTAGCTTTAGATCAGTTAATGGGTGCTGCTTCTCTCCTACTTCTGCAAATAAACCTGCATGGTGTGTGTGCGCGTTTTGTCAGCCAGCCAAAATGACAGAGAAAAGGAAAACGGACAGTCAACAGTGCAACAATACAACAGGGGTCAGTCCTTGGCCCTCACCTATTTTCATGCTCCCTTCAGTTGACATTATTCGTAGTTACAACATTAACTTCCATTGTTATGCTGATGATACTCAGATTTTCCTACCTATCCAGCACAATGACCGCGCTGAATTGGCTAACCTTGAGACGTGTCTTTGTGCTATTAAGGGTTGGATGTCTTCAAACTTCCTGATGCTTGCTGCAGGCAAGACTGAAATGCTGGTCATTGGTCCCCTCTACACATAAGCATCTTTTTAGTGATCTTACCCTAAAATTTGACAACTGCGTCATCTCTCAAAACTCATCAGCTAAAAAAACCTTGGTGTGATTTGACTGTAGTCTCTTGCTAGTCACTCATATCAAAAACAACCCAAACTGCCTTTTATCACCTCCGTAATATCACTAAAATTAGGCCCTTTAAGTATGGCTGATGCAGAAACCAATGTTCAGACATTCATCATGTCTCGCCTCCATTACTGCAATGTTTTTTTACTCTGGCCTGCCTGCCTCTAGTACCAATGGTCTTCAGCTGGTCCAGAATGCTTCTGCCAGAATTCTGACCAGCACAAGGAAGTTTGATCACATTACACCTGTCCTGGCTTCCCTTCATTGGCTCTCAATTCATGCAAGGGCAGATTTTAAGGTCCACTTATTAAAATATAAAATTTAACGTGGGCTTGCGTCGGCCTACTTATCTGATGCAATTACAGGACCCATGCGCAAGACACAATGATTGGAGGTGACAGGTGGATTCTACTGACAAAATAAAGATGAAAATACAAGTGCAAACCAGGAACAAAAACTGATAACAAAAAAAGGTGCAGCATAACAGTGTGTTAAATACACAAACAATGATAGACAAAGGACAAGGCAAAACACTAGGACTTAAATACAGAGGGAAACTAAACAGGGCAAAACAGGATTGGTTGAAATTAACAAGGTTAATAATTGGACAAACAGGAACAAGTGAGGAGCGGAGACAGACAGAACAGGCGCACAGACATGTCAAACTAAAAGTCCAAAATGAGGTGCAGGCTGTGACAGAGTGTTGCTTACCCCTGATTTCAAATGTACCCTAGTGACCAAATCAACAGAAACTGGGATACGCCCAGCTTTCAATGCTCAAAACAGGAAACAGTCATTAACAAAATTTCCTGAAACTAAACAATGAAACAATTTTAAGTGAAAACGGAACCACTCCAGTCTCTTCTTTATATACTTTCTTTTTTTTCCCCCAACTGTTACCTCTTCATCGACCGTCTGCATTCTCTCTCCTCCCTGCCAGGTTCAGGTATAACTTTTGACCAAGTGGGAAGTAAGGGCTCTGGTCACAGTTTGATCTACTTCTCTACTTTAGTTATCTATGTTACCTTAAAGTAAACTTCCGTACCTCCTCCTTCCCCCGCAGCAGCCTGCGGATGAGGGGAAGTCCCTGATGTCAAGGGAGGGTCTTGAGCTCAGTCAAAAGAACAGCCACTGCGAAGAGGGGGGAGAGGAGGAGGCCATAGAGGTCATTCACCTTCACAATATGGGTTATTTCCTTTCATAAAGAGACTGAATGTAGTGTCATATGGACTGTGGAACTTTTAGGGACAGTGACAGTTGCTGGACAGTGTCTTTCAAAACATGTGGATACAGACACACACACACACACACACACACACAAACACACACACACACACACACACACGCACACATACTCATGCACATGTGCTCATGTACATTTTTTAAAAGTTACGGAAAAGGTAACTTGCAATCTGAAATTAAACAAGAGTCAAAAGGTACTCTCTCTCTCTCTCTCTCTCTCTCTCTCTCTCCCCCTCTCTCTCGCTGTATCTCTCTCAGGGATCTTACAGTTTTGAGCCAAGTAGCATTCTAACTGTTATACACTGGTTATGAGCACTCATTTTTTTGTGTGCTGTGAATGCAGATCCATAGAATGCTATATTTAGGAGTGCTAAGATGAATAAGTCGTCTGAACATGCATATGCCATAGCCTCCCCCCCCCCCCCCCCCCGAGAACTGATGTGAAGACTTTTTTTAATTTTACATTTCTGTTTGTAGCATTAGAGCTGTACCGGGTCAAATGAGGTCACTTTGAATATAAATTTGCTTTACACATTTTTATTCTTTTTTTCTTTTTTTTTTCTTTTTCATTCTTTTCTTTCTTTCTTTTTTTTTTTTGGTAATGAAAGCTCTTCTCCTAATAAACGTATGGTCTAAAGACACAATTGCAGGTGCACCCATATTAACAGACATGTGGGTGTAACTGTGAACCTCATATTTCGTCAGTCTCCCACTTGTTTTTGCTGTGAAGTTGTATAGAAGTTGATAGGTAGAGTTATCAGTTAGACACTGAATGACAAATGTGTTAAATTGTGCGTTATTGACTTAATGCATGCTGGGAATTAAAGTCTTTGACTTAAGGGACATGATTAAATGAAAGTTTTAGCCTGTACAAAGCTCCGTCAAAATGCAGCTAAATGTTAAGATATAAGATATAACACACACAGACACACACAGACACACAGACACACACACACATACACATATATATATATATATATAAAATGTGTGTGTGTGTGTGTGTGTTATATCTTATATCTTTTATATATATGTGTGTGTGTGTGTGTGTGTGTGTGTGTGTGTGTGTGTGTGAAAGCGTTTATAAAATGTTTGCTTGTTGTGCTACTAAGCTGGATAACTAGCTGGCTTGTTTGTCCACTCACATGTGTATTCACCTGTAAACATCACCAACAGAAAGGTGGTTAACATGCTTTCTGTTGTCAAATGGTATTTTTGGACCATTAACTACACACACGCGCACACACACATACACACACACACACACACACACACACACACACACAGAGTTCCTGTCTTAGATTTATATTCATTTTTTTTCTATTTTTTGTTCCCAAATTTTATTTCTACTTTCATGAAATATATATTTTGTTTACAATTTATATTTTTTTATGTTAAAAAAAAAAGTTGGAAAGAAAGAAAGATAGAGAAGCAAAATTAAGGTATATGGTGAGAACCACATAACTCACTCGGACAAACACACTGAGATCTAAAAAAAAAAAAAAAAAAAAAGTCATAACAAAATGTTTACACATTACAGATTTGTGAAATCAGAATGACAGGCTTGCAATGTGTTTTATAACCAATAATCTGTAAGGAACAGGAGTGAATAAAGTGGAACATCTTCATGACAAGGAGACTGTGATGAGACAGTGGTTTCTGCCACTCATATTTGTTCTGCTTTTCCTTTTAAAAATGTTTCCTTTTGAGTTTGTAGTGAATAAAAGATGGGAATTTATGTGGCAGTATGAAAAACAACACACAAATCTAAACACAGGGCAAATGTAAAGACTCCAAGAGTTACTGCAAGTGTTTAAAACACCACACAGCTCATCTTAAAATAAAATAATGTACAGTAATTGAAATGCATAGCGATAGAAAAACAAACATTAAATCTGAACAGAGTGGATTTAATCCCAGAGTTTAACAGGGTGGAATAAGAGGAGAATCTCAGAGTATTAGACCAAATTTAAACCAACTCTAAATACACAACTAATACAACAAACACACAGAACTAGTACAACACATGCACACACACATACACACACACACACACACCCGTAATACAGGATATATAAAACTAATACAACAGGCACACAGCCAATGTGACACACACAGACAAAACTAATATAACAAACAAAATTTACACAACACTCATGCAGCTAATACAACAAACGCAAATTCAACAAACAGAACTGATACAACACGTACACACAACTAATACAACACACACAACTAACAAATCACACACAGCTAATAGAGTACACACAAAACACACAACAGACTTGCAACTCATGCAGCACACGAAATTAAAACAGCCCACACACTGTTGTATACTCTAATCATTTAGTTAACTAACTGGTGATAATGAGGAATAACCGTTCTTTCAGAAACCGGACACCTTTTTATTGAGTCTTGTTTAAGTATTTACATATCATTTACCTTTACAACTGAAGGAGAGGCAATGTTCCTTCACAACGGTTAGTAGTTCTCCCATCACTCTAAGCATTCAGACTGTAAGGAACTTGTCATCTTTTTCTCTAGTCAGTCAAACTATTGCTAAATAGCATTCTAAGTGGTTAAAGCACACAGAAAACACAACAAACACAGCTAAGACACACAACTAATACAACACACACAAACGAATACACATGCAAATGCGCACGCTATAAAATGCCTTGTTATATAAAAGTAAATACAAATCAAAAGCCACATGAAGGTCAGTAACTCCACTGAAAGTGAGAAATAAAATCCAGAGGATCAGAGTGGCACTTGACCGGGACAGAGGAAAACTCTCTGATCCTCTAAATAACACACACCTACACACCTTGACACACACTTTTATTGAGAGAATGTTTCCATTCTTCTATAATAACTGTTCTCTCTCTCCTCTGAGGGTCTTACCAGTGCAGTGTTGTGTAACAGTGGAATAACACAGTTAGATCTGATACTGTTTCAGTTTACAGTGAATGTTTCTACTGTTGTTGTTGTCTCTGTCATTCTATTATTTCTGACCAATTACTTGATTAAAAACGAAAAAACAAAACAAGACAAAACAAACAAAAAAAACTGATATATATTGTAAGATTATAGTGACATCTGAACAGACATGGTTCATGATAGTAGAGCTGTTTAACCTGATGGTCTTATTACCGTAGATACAAAGAAAGCTTCACACCTTTGGCGCCGCATTACTGTTGGAGCCAAGAGCAATTGATTAAGACAAATACAACCGGTAATGGGCAAATAGTAGCCATCACAGACAAAAGGGGAATTTAGCGTTAACACCTAGATTCTGATTTGCATCAAGCAACGTTGTACACCTATTGTCTGTTTGCTTCATGGTATAAAAGGCCGATCATGGTAACAGTTCTCTGAGTTAAGCTGTGGCGCAAGCAGACTTGCTGCCGGGTTCCACCACCACCAAATAAAGCTTTTCTCCAAGCGCGCTTTTGCTCCGGTTCGTTTACTTGTAAAATCACAAGAAAATCCAACAATATCTATTTAGCTTGTCGCTTTCATAATATTTCTACAGCACATATCTCCTATACCATAAGAAGACAGTGTCTTTATAAATTAGTTTAAATAAATTTAATAAAGACAAATAGATTTTAATAAATAAGGTGGTGTACTGTCTGTACCTTAAATTCAAAAATGGCATGTGAATCTTATATTTTCAACTGGTTTTCGGTCTTGTTTTGAAATGATGTTGTATTGGAGGGATGTTGTATTTGTTTCATGTATTCCATACCCACTCATCTAGCACCTCCTAGTTCACGTCATGGACTTTCTCCAAAAATCATGTTAAGACCTCTGTTAATCATTAGACCTTGCAAAACTCTATAGCTCTACTTCAAATACTTTTGTAGTTATGACTTTTTGAAGCTGAAGCGAATACTTAAAGGCTTGTGTGCATGCCAGTGTATTCTGATCGAAACTATATCACCGTGTGCTTGGTTTGTTACGGTCAGACATCCGAAACTGAAGCCTGACGCAAGTGCGCAACACAGGATTTTATTCAAAAAAAGACACAGAAGAACAAAGGATCTGGATAATTCAACAAGGTCTGTCTCCCAAAGTTCGTTCAAACTGGGTTCGTCATACAAGAAATAACTGGCAAAAGTCCACGCTGCAAACCAAGTGAAGACTTCGCAAAGGAGGTGCACAACTAAGGGGTTTAAATAAGGAGGAAAGTTAATGAAATTAAAGTGCAAACGGGTGAAGGAGGTGAGTGGTGATCAGACCGGTGATCAGTACACCGGCGACGCTGAACGCGGAGTGGCTGAAGCTGACAAGGGGGGAGGCGAGGTCGTTACAGTTGCATGCCAGATGATGTCATCTTGTTCTGCGTGTCTGAACAGAACATTAATCTTGAAATATTATTTTCAATATTTTGAAATAACAAAATAATATTTGTGTATTGAGCTAAGTAACTAAGATTAATATTTTGTCCAGCCACAGGGAACAAGATGAAATAATCTAATATGCAACAAAATGAGCCAACACAAGCTGAAACTTGCAAAATGTCAATCTCGACGTAATATTCTGAATATTTTGAAATTGCGAAATAATATACACGTGTGCGTACTGAACTAAGGAAGTAAGATTAATATTTTGTCCAGACATCATTTCGCCATAGTGTGTGAGAATTGATTTGTAACACCCCCCCTCAAAAAAAAACAAAAAAACCCCCCAAAAAACAAGAAAACCTCAGAAGACCTGAAATTGGGTGGCTTCATTTTCACAGCGATGACTGTAATCGAGTGAGGACAAAAAGTGTAGGTGGAACAAAGAATTTCATTCTTGATAAACATGAAACATCTAAAGGAAATGGATTGGGGAATCTACAGCTAGTGATTATGAAAGAAATGCAGTTTCTATGTATACCACACTCTCCCATTTCTATGAATGATCTGAACTGGAAATGCTGAAATTTTACATTTCTATGATGGAGAAAATGCTCTCGGCTGTGGTTCATGAATCTTTACTGGGCAGCAGTGACAGCGTGGACAGAGTTTACCTCATAGAGATGTCACTGAAAAGCTGTGTGTATGGCATAGATACTGCACAGTATGTTTAAACTGCTTTAAAGTAGATGAGGATAGTGTGACAGGTGAACCAACAAGGGACTGAAAGTGTGTGTGTTTTTACAAATTACTGGAACACGAATTACTCAATTTAAAGTGGCTTATGAAGAGAATTGTTATTTCATCCGACTTGGCTGATAAAATCAGTAAACAGGTAAGAGCCATGCTTAATATATTTTAGATGAAGTATTCATTTATTGATAACTGGAAGGGAAAAAAATACTTTGCTTTATATGAATTACCTAAATCATGTGCTGTAATGTCATTTACGGTACTATCAGGTCAACAACTCAATGCTCTAAATTTAAACTTAAAAATGTCTGTAATGCACTCACACTCAATGAGAATCAATATGTTTCTATAGAATTTTTTTCAGTCTGGGAGGACACTCAGCAACTCTCTCCCTCTCTCAAAGGCTCTGCGTTTCCTCTACTAAACATAATGCTTTGCTCCTCCGCCCCCTCCCCTTCTCTCGTGTGTGTGCGCTTGCGTAAGTGCGTGCGCGCGCGCACGTACAAAACGCAACTTGGGGGAGGGCGGACAGGCAACATGGTTTCAAGGAGGTCCTTGTGACATGTATATTAAGGCGCTCTTGCACCCATGAGCCTTACTGTTCCGAACTTACTTGGGAGAAGAAAAGATGTCTGGCAGAGGAAAGGGTGGTAAAGGTCTTGGCAAAGGAGGCGCTAAGCGTCACCGTAAAGTGCTTCGCGACAACATCCAGGGCATCACTAAGCCAGCTATTCGCCGTCTGGCTCGCCGTGGCGGTGTGAAGCGTATTTCTGGCCTCATCTACGAGGAGACCCGTGGTGTGCTTAAAGTGTTTCTGGAGAACGTCATCCGTGATGCTGTCACCTACACCGAGCACGCCAAGAGAAAGACCGTGACTGCCATGGACGTTGTGTACGCCTTGAAACGCCAGGGACGTACTCTGTACGGCTTCGGCGGTTAAGCAACTTGTAACAGAACAACACGAACCCAAAGGCTCTTTTAAGAGCCACCCACATTGCTTTACAAAGGCATAATATTCCTCTACAGGTAATTCAGCGGTTTTTAAATGTGACGTCACATGTCTAGATTAGCCCAAAAGTTTTTTGTACTTGCTGATAGATTAACAAACCTCTCTAAATCCTAAACCACAATCTTTGGTATTATCGTGACTCCCTTATAGATAGTACAGTATAAGGATTTATGTGCACAGACATTTCTTACCTGTGCTCCACTTACATGTAGGAAAACCGTCTCGTCTGTAAGGGCAGGTGAGTGGAAGAGGTGTGTGTGTGTGTGTGTACATCCATGTGAATGATTTGATCTTGGTAAAGAAACAGTTGCATGCATAATGGATAGTTCAAGATCTTGGAAGCAGCAACGACCAATCGCTTCGACACTGATGAACCATGAACTTTATTACTCTGGTGGTAGAATGAAACTTCATTTGCAGATTAAATGAACGTTTTGATGGCAGAACAAGGGAGTTTGGGAGGGGGTCGGAGAGTGTGGAGCCCGCGCAAAAACAAATTCCTGTTAAGCCTTTTTGACTAACGGTAAGCAAGTGGAAAAGGTGTGCATACACACGAATTATTCGGAGACAGAAAAAATGGTCGCCGAAGAGACGTTACAAATTCCAAGACATTCGATCAAAACGTAAATCATTGGAAAATGTAGAGTTGTAAGTCTGATACTCTGAAGGAAAAATAAAACGTTTTTGCACAGTGAAATTAATAAAGCACTAATATCAAAATGAAGGAATTTGTACGTGGTTGTCAAACATGGAGCCCGCGCAAAACGCATTTTTTTGTTCAACCTCTTTGCTCCTATTGGATTGCCATGGCATTTCGTCAAAACAGTCTGCGACCAATAGAGAACCTGGTAGCTCTAACGCACCAGTAGATTCTGCCGCAAGCTAGTGAACGTGGAGGAGGGCGGATGGTCATCAAATTTGCATATGGCTCTTAACTTAAACCGGGTACTCACATAGGGATGCTTTACTCGTCGCAAAGTTCCCGAGAGAGTATAACCATGCCTGAGCCTGCGAAGGCTGCGCCTAAGAAGGGATCCAAGAAAGCCGTGACCAAGACGGCCGGCAAAGGAGGCAAGAAGCGCAAGAGGACCAGAAAGGAGAGCTACGCTATCTACGTGTACAAGGTGCTGAAGCAGGTCCACCCCGACACCGGGATTTCTTCCAAGGCCATGGGAATCATGAATTCCTTTGTCAACGACATCTTCGAGCGGATCGCTGGAGAGGCTTCTCGCCTGGCCCACTACAACAAGCGCTCCACTATCACCTCCAGGGAGATCCAGACCGCCGTGCGTCTGCTGCTCCCCGGTGAGTTGGCCAAGCACGCCGTGTCTGAGGGTACCAAGGCTGTCACCAAGTACACCAGCTCTAAGTAAACTTCAACAAAGAAGCACTTCAAACCCAAAGGCTCTTTTAAGAGCCACCCACTAAGTCTGGAAAAGAACTGACTATTTTGTTATTAGGAGGGAAGAGCTAGTTTAACAAAGCCATTATGCCTCCTATCCTAGTTGAGTGTGTGTGTGTGTGTGGATGTTTTCCTGCATCGCGTTTAACGCCATCATGTCAGTGTAGGTAAAAGACATTAGTCATTATTTCATCTTTGATATACCCGGCTTTGTTTACGCGAGAACAAACCGTTTTGTGAACGCAATAATTGCCGTTTCCAAGCATCAATGCTTGTGTGTTTCTACAAAACACAAACCTTAATTTAAAATACACACACCTAGTACTTGCTTCATTTACACCACTCTTTCAGTCTTGCAATGCAAGATTTGGGAACAGGGTACGGAGGCAAGGCGCAGCTTGTGCCAGTGGCAAAGGAACATTGTCGATATGAATTTCTGAGTAGCCATACAATCAGTGTATGTGTCCAACAAGCTGCCGATGAGAACTGTCTTGTCCCCCTGCCTGTTAGTTTGATCACGTGCACTTGGAACTGGACAGAATTTGTGACATCCCCGGTATGGCTGATTTCTACATTCTTGCACAACTCGTTTCATGTCGTTTTACAAATGCTCCGTCTACGTGAACATTTAAAAAGGAGAATGATACTTATGATCAAACCCTGGCTAAATTACCCACACAAATTCAAAAGTAAAGCGGCGTCGGTAAGGGTGAAAAAATTAAATAGTTGGAAAGCCTCGTATAAATTGAAAATCTCTATTTTTCTAATGTAGCGGCTTTGCATCTAATGTAGAGAATTTTTCCTTTGACATGGAGTATAAGTTCATTGCATTCCAAGTCAAGAAAGGTTATCCCAAGTCATGAAATGTGAGAGCCATATGTAGGACCGATGAGAGATCTTGTATCATACAGATGAAACATAACTGTAACAGAGTTAAAATGTTTCCTTGTTACATGTCTTTTTTGCCAAAAGTGAACATCCCCGGTCAGTACTGCTAGTCCTGGATCTGCCCATAGTGTACTGAACAATTCCAGGTCTTCCCTCACATTTCGCTGTTTTCAGGAAGAAAAGGTGCAATTCAAAATATACCCTCACACCGTGGCAATTTCAGTTCACAATCAGAATACTTCTGAACATTTTTGATTGCTGTAAATATTTTTGTGGATGATTTGTCATGTCAAAACAGCGTGTGAGATGGACTTGACAGTTCATCGCATTTCTTATGCAATTAACATTAACAGTTCCCCTTGGCCATACTGCAGTCATGTGATGTCACTGCTCCTAGTGGAAATATGGCTCTAAGTGCCAGTGTATGTTTGAAAATTACTACACATTTCCGTGTAAAGACACATTTGCAGTCGGCACATCACGAAAAGAATGCGTGTGTATGTGTGTGCTATGCGCTATTAAGCTTTCAGTATTAAAAGGCACACGTTTATTCATTTTAGCTCTGTGTAAAAGCGACAAGGAACAATCCAGGAAGTGTTGTTACAACTTTTTTTTATATATATTTCTTACAGGATCTCTGAACAACAATATTACTACCACAACTTGTACTAATTTGTGGTAATTCCAAAGGGACAAGCTCCTGAGTGCACTGTGTTTTGGTGAGGGATTCAAGTTAGGCCAAGACGTAGACAGTGTGTTTCAAGCACACACATTCAAAGCCTCTTTCAGACATATCAATTCTCTCACGCCCGTTTGGAGCTATTTCATTGCATTGACAAGGCTTTCCTTCATAGCACCAAACAGTCTGCATGGAGCATAGGGCAAGTGTTTCTCCATGTGTACCTCAAATATCTCATCAAATACACACTGGCCAATTCGTTTCTGCTGCCCAACGGCGCGGTTAGGAAGGAGTAGTGCAAAAAGAACTGCGGGCTCATCCGACAGTTCTAATTTTTCATCAGGGGGAACGTCTCTGGTAGGGGTTTCCACGGGTTTCGCTGTTCCACACCGTCCCGTCAGCCGTTTATTTGGTAATTTGTGCAGAGAGAAAACACAAGTGATGGAGTTTCGCGGAAGCACCGAAACGCGGAGATGACTCGATTGAGTCTATACGGTTCTCATGTTGCGCTTAAGTCCAGCCCTCTGTTGCCTGGGTGTACTGAACAACACAGAAGTGATTCTGAGTAGCAGCAGCAGCAGCGCTTGGAAAAACAAAGACGATAGAAATGGCAGAAGAGGCTCCAGCTCCCGCCGTCGCCGCAGCACCGGCTAAAGCGCCCAAGAAGAAGGCAGCATCTAAGCCCAGAAAAGCGGGACCCAGCGTTGGCGAGCTCATCGTTAAAGCTGTGTCTGCCTCAAAAGAGAGGAGTGGAGTTTCCCTCGCCGCTCTCAAGAAAGCCTTAGCTGCAGGCGGCTACGACGTGGAGAAGAACAACTCCCGCGTCAAGATCGCTGTCAAGAGCTTGGTGACTAAGGGCACTCTTGTCCAGACCAAAGGAACAGGCGCTTCTGGTTCTTTCAAGTTGAACAAGAAGGCGGAGGCACCCAAGAAGAAGAAGCCTGCCAAGAAAGCCGCGCCGAAAGCCAAGAAACCGGCAGCTAAGAAGCCCGCAGCCGCCAAGAAGCCTAAGAAGGCAGCGGCAAAGAAGCCAGCTGCGGCTAAGAAGTCCCCCAAGAAGGCAAAGAAGCCTGCCGCCGCTGCCAAGAAAGCCACCAAGAGCCCCAAAAAGGCCAAGAAGCCCGCAGCGCCCAAGAAGGCCACCAAGAGCCCCAAGAAAGCCAAGGCAGCCAAGCCTAAAGCAGCTAAGCCCAAGGCAGCCAAGGCGAAGAAAGCAGCCCCTAAAAAGAAGTAAAGAGATAAACCATAACCTCACACTTGTCCAATCCAACGGCTCTTCTAAGAGCCACCCACTGCTTTCTCATGACAGGGGATATTCCATGTCTTTTTGCTTGTATATGCTGCAATAACACAACAACATAGTGAAAAGGGCTCTAGATCATAAAAGGGTGATTCAAGTGAATTCAGTGCCCCCCCGCATAACCATAAATTGCATTTATATTTACAACATGTGATTTAGGTGCTTGAATGTACCCCACGCACAATTCGTCCTCGCGTGTTAATACAGACAGGTTGACATGAACACAGTTTAGTAAAAGGGGTTTTGTTATTCTTTGGGTCCGAAATAAGCTGAAAGTAGTTGGGAAAAAGAAACTGAATTTCTCGTTCACGTTAAAAGGTCCGTTTAAGACGTCACAGTTGTTGGGAAAGGATAATGTGACGCTAACAGTGCATGTGATGTGAGACAAGTCGTAAAGATAAGAGATTGGATTTAGTACGCTGAAATGTAAATTTCATCTGATGATTTTCTTTCAGAGGTTTATGAAAATGAAACTTTTTTCTCAGCTTCATTAATCTATTTAGTTTGTTTGCTCTTTAGGCGGGAGCCGGCAACATCGCAACGTTTTCAAAGACGAAGCGAGGGGTGGAGTGGGTGCGCCTTGCTTGTGAGGGCAGTGTGATGATTGGTCTACATCACAGCAAGACACTGGCCAATCCAGAGACGGCAGCAAAACCCATAAATAAGGGCCTCCACATTACAGTCGGGTATTTCGACTTGCTTTTGAGAAAGTCTGCAAGAATACAAACATGAGTGGAAGAGGCAAAACCGGTGGCAAAGCCAGGGCCAAGGCTAAGACCAGGTCATCCAGGGCTGGACTCCAGTTCCCCGTCGGCCGTGTGCACAGGCTCCTGCGCAAAGGCAACTACGCTGAGCGGGTTGGCGCTGGTGCCCCTGTCTACCTCGCTGCCGTGCTCGAGTATCTGACCGCCGAAATCTTGGAGTTGGCTGGCAACGCTGCCCGCGACAACAAGAAGACCCGTATCATCCCCCGTCACCTGCAGCTGGCCGTCCGCAACGACGAGGAGTTGAACAAACTGCTCGGCGGAGTCACCATCGCTCAAGGTGGCGTGCTGCCCAACATCCAGGCAGTGCTGTTGCCCAAGAAGACCGACAAGCCAGCCAAGGCCAAGTAAAGTCTCCAGCTGTGACCTGCTCCTCACATACCCAAAGGCTCTTTTAAGAGCCACCCAATTCCTTCTTAGAAGAACGAGCACTCCTACATTAAGACATCCCAGTCTGTCTGTATCGAATCTGGTATAGGCGATTTATTGTATTATGCTACGTTGTGATATATATGGACACATTCGCCTAAGTTCAGTCTAAGCCTGACTGCCCAACACTTACAGTTGTATTCACAACCGTTATACGCCAGTATTACGGTCACAACTCAGCGTCATACTGTTTAAGCCTAAGGGCTCATTCTCCATTCTCCGTGAAAGGAACCCAGATTTCCATGACACGGACCTCACACGGCTGTCCAGTGTAGTGTCCTATGTCGTTAGAGTCTCTGTCACAATAGGTGCCGACCACGTGGGCAGTTACAATTGAAAGTAAATTGGGGCATGAACAAAGGGGATGGCGATATAGACAGGAGGTTGACGGGGGATGGAAGATGATAACACCAGGATGGATCAGTCCACAGGGCGGGAGGAGTCAGGATCACTGGTGTCTCAGGAGTAGCATGTGTGGCTCGACAGAGAGAGAGGGAGAGAGAGAGAGAGAGAGAGAGAGAGAGAGAGAGAGAGAGAGAGGGAGGGAGAGAGAGAGAGAGAGAGAGAGAGAGAGAGAGAGAGAGAGAGACATTGTCAGATGTTCATTTCCACATAATGGTAAAGGTAAATATACATCGTGTGCCGAGTGCAGGCAGGGACTCCAGCAAGACTAACTAGTACAGCATAGTTAAAAGGGAGAGCTAGAAGGTAATATGGACATGATGGCACTCTGGGACACAAGGCGGCCACCCACTCCACATTCAACAAACCTGAGTGAACATGTTAGAGTGGGGGGGCGACAGCATCCAAACATCCCAGTTCACCAAACAATCTATGCCCGAGATTAGACACATGGGTGATACAGACATACGAAAAGCTATTCCTGCTGTGCTAAGATGTCCTCCAGAATTGAACGGGGATTCCTCCACAGGGGAAGAACAGCCAGCCATAATCTGATAAGACCATGACAAGCAAGATTTTAATCTGTAACCAAATAATTACAAGTTATTCTCTCAGAATTTAAGATATACCTCCATAGGGCTCTCTGTAAATGCCGAGAGAGTCTCACCGTCTTCATCCAAGAAGACAAAATGTTTTAAGTATAGGCTACTTGAAACCTATGCATCAGGCAAAAGCTGTTGAAAATGAGGCACTCAGTGATGAAGGAATGTCCAGAAGATTGAGGACTCCTTCAGTCACTGGAGACTAAGGTGGTTAGATGCAAAAGTGTTAATCAGCGATCAGCCTTTATTCAAGTATAAGAAACCTGCCAGTTATATGGCTTGTGTCCTGGGGAGTAGTTGGTCCTGATGAGTCACCACCTGGCATGCCATCCATAAATGCCCTTTCTGCACTCTGGCTTCAGTCAGTCAGAGTGGTGGGAGCCCTCCACCTGTTTTACGGGCCTCCATCTTCTTCCTTTTGGCTACAAAGTGAAACTCAACTATTATGCATAGACCTACATTAACAATTAAGGAAACAGATTAGCTATAAAGTAAACAAAATATCTGACAGAATTATGTTTTTGTAATTGACATTCACCTGCTGCCAAGTGTGTTTCACACTACTGGAGTTACATCTAATTCAAAAACATGGAGTTAGATCTAATTCAAATGCATTCAGTATTATACTGTACAATGCAGGCAAAATTACATCCAAATTCTCAAAGGTTATTTTCAATGCTGAATGCAGCATAACACAACTTGATAATCTTATTAACTAACGCTGTCAGCAATTTTTTGCCACGCCATCCCTCTTTCCCTTGCTGCTGTCGCTGTATTATATTTCTTCAAGAATATTTGCCGGTAGTCTTTGTATACTGTCGTGGGCTCTTCTTGCTCTGTCACTATAAAAAAAAAAAAAGATGATGGCTTTTAAAGTTCGTCGCGAACGCGCACAATTTAGGCTCAACCTATCCAAGACTGAGTGAACTTAATCTCCAGAACTGGACTCCTCTGTTCTGGAACCAAAAATTCGGTACGTGTAGGATTTCGCTAACTAAAATCAGAATTCGAGTTTAAGTTTAGGATCTTTCACACCTGATTTCTGGAACACATCCAGAAGGCAGGGGTTGAGTACCACTGTTCTGGACAACTAAATGATATTCTGTGATCACTCTTAATGGCTGATGACCTTCACACCAAATCGATAGAGATGGACCTAAGCAGGATTTCCTGGGTTAATTTCAAAACCTTCAGCTCAAAAGTTCACTCAACAAACTCTAAATGCATCAGTGGTTGCAGTTTCAGAATTAATTGCTGGAGGGTTATGTTTTCTACTGCTTTCAAAATTGCATTTTGCAAAATAAAATCATTGCATAAAAGTAACACAGGCGGGCAATAATGAGTTTATATCAGGAATATTTGGAACAATACCGAACGTCACCCTTCCTAAAAACATAAATGAAATAGTAATACACTACCACGTTTCATCCTCTAGATGGAGACACAGACTTGGTGTATTAAGAGGCATGTACACATTTGAACAGGCCAGCCTAGGCATTTTACTCAAAGGTGTGGGTCAACCTCACACAAACGCTAAAAAACAGATTTCGTGTCCTCAATATGTTCTGAATGAGAGAGAGAGGAAAACAGTAAGTACTAAGGCATCGTATGAGGGGAAAGTTTTGAAAATCAGCCAAATACGATACTACCAGAAACGCCATATGTCAGCCTACATTGTTGCGCATGCTAGATTTGACCATGCTGGAGGCAAAAAGCGCCAAAAACCCCAAAACATCACTTCCAAAAATACCATTCCAAACACAGTCTCACCTGCCATAAGTGTATTGTATATACTATGTATACGTACATTTTTGTTAATGCAGTAATGTAATATGTAGTTTTCTGCAGACTTGAAATGACTGGATTAGAATAATGAAACGTTTTTAAGCGTATGTATGTCTGTGCATCATCAACTTTCAGAGAACACGGACAACACATCATGGTATTTAAATTCCTGCAACGTATTGAAGTAAAATATGAGGGTTTCTCGAAATGCAGCGGGTGGAAAGCTAAGAGTGTGAATGAGAATATTGGGTCTTTGACGAAAGGAGTGAGGTGGCTCTTAAAAGAGCCTTTGTGGTCTGGAGTAGGTAGGAGGTGGATTTAAGCCCGTTCTCCGCGAATACGGCGGGCCAGCTGGATGTCCTTGGGCATGATGGTGACTCTCTTGGCGTGGATGGCGCACAGGTTGGTGTCCTCGAACAGCCCCACCAGATAAGCCTCGCTGGCCTCCTGCAAAGCCATGACGGCGGAGCTCTGGAAGCGCAGGTCGGTCTTGAAATCCTGAGCGATTTCCCTCACCAGACGCTGGAAGGGCAGCTTACGGATGAGCAGCTCGGTGGACTTCTGATAACGGCGGATCTCTCGGAGAGCCACGGTGCCGGGCCTGTAACGATGAGGCTTCTTGACGCCACCGGTGGCTGGGGCGCTCTTGCGAGCAGCCTTGGTGGCCAGCTGCTTCCTGGGGGCTTTGCCACCGGTGGATTTGCGGGCGGTCTGCTTGGTTCTTGCCATGCTTCCAGTCAATCTGCTTTGACTAACAGCAAAAGTGTGCAAGGCTGCCGTCTACCGAGGCATTATAAAGCTTTGAGACTGCCTACTCTGATTGGACAGCGCAGGGCTTTGTGCTCTGATTGGACGAGGATCAATGCGAGGGACGTGCAAGACTGGCTGGTGCTCTCTGCTTTTCCTTGCCGCCTGAAATTCAAACTGGAAGACCCGCCCCGCGTCACAAATTCTGCTTGCATGTAGGATTGCAAACCTAAAACGGCCTTAAAACGGTAAAACAGACAAATGTGTGCAAATACCTGGATTGGCCAGTGTCTTGCTGTGATGTAGACCAATCATCACACTGCCCTCACAAGCAAGGCGCACCCACTCCACCCCTCGCTTCGTCTTTGAAAACGTTGCGATGTTGCCGGCTCCCGCCTAAAGAGCAAACAAACTAAATAGATTAATGAAGCTGAGAAAAAAGTTTCATTTTCATAAACCTCTGAAAGAAAATCATCAGATGAAATTTACATTTCAGCGTACTAAATCCAATCTCTTATCTTTACGACTTGTCTCACATCACATGCACTGTTAGCGTCACATTATCCTTTCCCAACAACTGTGACGTCTTAAACGGACCTTTTAACGTGAACGAGAAATTCAGTTTCTTTTTCCCAACTACTTTCAGCTTATTTCGGACCCAAAGAATAACAAAACCCCTTTTACTAAACTGTGTTCATGTCAACCTGTCTGTATTAACACGCGAGGACGAATTGTGCGTGGGGTACATTCAAGCACCTAAATCACATGTTGTAAATATAAATGCAATTTATGGTTATGCGGGGGGGCACTGAATTCACTTGAATCACCCTTTTATGATCTAGAGCCCTTTTCACTATGTTGTTGTGTTATTGCAGCATATACAAGCAAAAAGACATGGAATATCCCCTGTCATGAGAAAGCAGTGGGTGGCTCTTAGAAGAGCCGTTGGATTGGACAAGTGTGAGGTTATGGTTTCTCTTTACTTCTTTTTAGGGGCTGCTTTCTTCGCCTTGGCTGCCTTGGGCTTGGCTGCCTTGGCTTTCTTGGGGCTCTTGGTGGCCTTCTTGGGCGCTGCGGGCTTCTTGGCCTTTTTGGGGCTCTTGGTGGCTTTCTTGGCAGCGGCGGCAGGCTTCTTTGCCTTCTTGGGGGACTTCTTAGCCGCAGCTGGCTTCTTTGCCGCTGCCTTCTTAGGCTTCTTGGCGGCTGCGGGCTTCTTAGCTGCCGGTTTCTTGGCTTTCGGCGCGGCTTTCTTGGCAGGCTTCTTCTTCTTGGGTGCCTCCGCCTTCTTGTTCAACTTGAAAGAACCAGAAGCGCCTGTTCCTTTGGTCTGGACAAGAGTGCCCTTAGTCACCAAGCTCTTGACAGCGATCTTGACGCGGGAGTTGTTCTTCTCCACGTCGTAGCCGCCTGCAGCTAAGGCTTTCTTGAGAGCGGCGAGGGAAACTCCACTCCTCTCTTTTGAGGCAGACACAGCTTTAACGATGAGCTCGCCAACGCTGGGTCCCGCTTTTCTGGGCTTAGATGCTGCCTTCTTCTTGGGCGCTTTAGCCGGTGCTGCGGCGACGGCGGGAGCTGGAGCCTCTTCTGCCATTTCTATCGTCTTTGTTTTTCCAAGCGCTGCTGCTGCTGCTACTCAGAATCACTTCTGTGTTGTTCAGTACACCCAGGCAACAGAGGGCTGGACTTAAGCGCAACATGAGAACCGTATAGACTCAATCGAGTCATCTCCGCGTTTCGGTGCTTCCGCGAAACTCCATCACTTGTGTTTTCTCTCTGCACAAATTACCAAATAAACGGCTGACGGGACGGTGTGGAACAGCGAAACCCGTGGAAACCCCTACCAGAGACGTTCCCCCTGATGAAAAATTAGAACTGTCGGATGAGCCCGCAGTTCTTTTTGCACTACTCCTTCCTAACCGCGCCGTTGGGCAGCAGAAACGAATTGGCCAGTGTGTATTTGATGAGATATTTGAGGTACACATGGAGAAACACTTGCCCTATGCTCCATGCAGACTGTTTGGTGCTATGAAGGAAAGCCTTGTCAATGCAATGAAATAGCTCCAAACGGGCGTGAGAGAATTGATATGTCTGAAAGAGGCTTTGAATGTGTGTGCTTGAAACACACTGTCTACGTCTTGGCCTAACTTGAATCCCTCACCAAAACACAGTGCACTCAGGAGCTTGTCCCTTTGGAATTACCACAAATTAGTACAAGTTGTGGTAGTAATATTGTTGTTCAGAGATCCTGTAAGAAATATATATAAAAAAAAGTTGTAACAACACTTCCTGGATTGTTCCTTGTCGCTTTTACACAGAGCTAAAATGAATAAACGTGTGCCTTTTAATACTGAAAGCTTAATAGCGCATAGCACACACATACACACGCATTCTTTTCGTGATGTGCCGACTGCAAATGTGTCTTTACACGGAAATGTGTAGTAATTTTCAAACATACACTGGCACTTAGAGCCATATTTCCACTAGGAGCAGTGACATCACATGACTGCAGTATGGCCAAGGGGAACTGTTAATGTTAATTGCATAAGAAATGCGATGAACTGTCAAGTCCATCTCACACGCTGTTTTGACATGACAAATCATCCACAAAAATATTTACAGCAATCAAAAATGTTCAGAAGTATTCTGATTGTGAACTGAAATTGCCACGGTGTGAGGGTATATTTTGAATTGCACCTTTTCTTCCTGAAAACAGCGAAATGTGAGGGAAGACCTGGAATTGTTCAGTACACTATGGGCAGATCCAGGACTAGCAGTACTGACCGGGGATGTTCACTTTTGGCAAAAAAGACATGTAACAAGGAAACATTTTAACTCTGTTACAGTTATGTTTCATCTGTATGATACAAGATCTCTCATCGGTCCTACATATGGCTCTCACATTTCATGACTTGGGATAACCTTTCTTGACTTGGAATGCAATGAACTTATACTCCATGTCAAAGGAAAAATTCTCTACATTAGATGCAAAGCCGCTACATTAGAAAAATAGAGATTTTCAATTTATACGAGGCTTTCCAACTATTTAATTTTTTCACCCTTACCGACGCCGCTTTACTTTTGAATTTGTGTGGGTAATTTAGCCAGGGTTTGATCATAAGTATCATTCTCCTTTTTAAATGTTCACGTAGACGGAGCATTTGTAAAACGACATGAAACGAGTTGTGCAAGAATGTAGAAATCAGCCATACCGGGGATGTCACAAATTCTGTCCAGTTCCAAGTGCACGTGATCAAACTAACAGGCAGGGGGACAAGACAGTTCTCATCGGCAGCTTGTTGGACACATACACTGATTGTATGGCTACTCAGAAATTCATATCGACAATGTTCCTTTGCCACTGGCACAAGCTGCGCCTTGCCTCCGTACCCTGTTCCCAAATCTTGCATTGCAAGACTGAAAGAGTGGTGTAAATGAAGCAAGTACTAGGTGTGTGTATTTTAAATTAAGGTTTGTGTTTTGTAGAAACACACAAGCATTGATGCTTGGAAACGGCAATTATTGCGTTCACAAAACGGTTTGTTCTCGCGTAAACAAAGCCGGGTATATCAAAGATGAAATAATGACTAATGTCTTTTACCTACACTGACATGATGGCGTTAAACGCGATGCAGGAAAACATCCACACACACACACACACTCAACTAGGATAGGAGGCATAATGGCTTTGTTAAACTAGCTCTTCCCTCCTAATAACAAAATAGTCAGTTCTTTTCCAGACTTAGTGGGTGGCTCTTAAAAGAGCCTTTGGGTTTGAAGTGCTTCTTTGTTGAAGTTTACTTAGAGCTGGTGTACTTGGTGACAGCCTTGGTACCCTCAGACACGGCGTGCTTGGCCAACTCACCGGGGAGCAGCAGACGCACGGCGGTCTGGATCTCCCTGGAGGTGATAGTGGAGCGCTTGTTGTAGTGGGCCAGGCGAGAAGCCTCTCCAGCGATCCGCTCGAAGATGTCGTTGACAAAGGAATTCATGATTCCCATGGCCTTGGAAGAAATCCCGGTGTCGGGGTGGACCTGCTTCAGCACCTTGTACACGTAGATAGCGTAGCTCTCCTTTCTGGTCCTCTTGCGCTTCTTGCCTCCTTTGCCGGCCGTCTTGGTCACGGCTTTCTTGGATCCCTTCTTAGGCGCAGCCTTCGCAGGCTCAGGCATGGTTATACTCTCTCGGGAACTTTGCGACGAGTAAAGCATCCCTATGTGAGTACCCGGTTTAAGTTAAGAGCCATATGCAAATTTGATGACCATCCGCCCTCCTCCACGTTCACTAGCTTGCGGCAGAATCTACTGGTGCGTTAGAGCTACCAGGTTCTCTATTGGTCGCAGACTGTTTTGACGAAATGCCATGGCAATCCAATAGGAGCAAAGAGGTTGAACAAAAAAATGCGTTTTGCGCGGGCTCCATGTTTGACAACCACGTACAAATTCCTTCATTTTGATATTAGTGCTTTATTAATTTCACTGTGCAAAAACGTTTTATTTTTCCTTCAGAGTATCAGACTTACAACTCTACATTTTCCAATGATTTACGTTTTGATCGAATGTCTTGGAATTTGTAACGTCTCTTCGGCGACCATTTTTTCTGTCTCCGAATAATTCGTGTGTATGCACACCTTTTCCACTTGCTTACCGTTAGTCAAAAAGGCTTAACAGGAATTTGTTTTTGCGCGGGCTCCACACTCTCCGACCCCCTCCCAAACTCCCTTGTTCTGCCATCAAAACGTTCATTTAATCTGCAAATGAAGTTTCATTCTACCACCAGAGTAATAAAGTTCATGGTTCATCAGTGTCGAAGCGATTGGTCGTTGCTGCTTCCAAGATCTTGAACTATCCATTATGCATGCAACTGTTTCTTTACCAAGATCAAATCATTCACATGGATGTACACACACACACACACACCTCTTCCACTCACCTGCCCTTACAGACGAGACGGTTTTCCTACATGTAAGTGGAGCACAGGTAAGAAATGTCTGTGCACATAAATCCTTATACTGTACTATCTATAAGGGAGTCACGATAATACCAAAGATTGTGGTTTAGGATTTAGAGAGGTTTGTTAATCTATCAGCAAGTACAAAAAACTTTTGGGCTAATCTAGACATGTGACGTCACATTTAAAAACCGCTGAATTACCTGTAGAGGAATATTATGCCTTTGTAAAGCAATGTGGGTGGCTCTTAAAAGAGCCTTTGGGTTCGTGTTGTTCTGTTACAAGTTGCTTAACCGCCGAAGCCGTACAGAGTACGTCCCTGGCGTTTCAAGGCGTACACAACGTCCATGGCAGTCACGGTCTTTCTCTTGGCGTGCTCGGTGTAGGTGACAGCATCACGGATGACGTTCTCCAGAAACACTTTAAGCACACCACGGGTCTCCTCGTAGATGAGGCCAGAAATACGCTTCACACCGCCACGGCGAGCCAGACGGCGAATAGCTGGCTTAGTGATGCCCTGGATGTTGTCGCGAAGCACTTTACGGTGACGCTTAGCGCCTCCTTTGCCAAGACCTTTACCACCCTTTCCTCTGCCAGACATCTTTTCTTCTCCCAAGTAAGTTCGGAACAGTAAGGCTCATGGGTGCAAGAGCGCCTTAATATACATGTCACAAGGACCTCCTTGAAACCATGTTGCCTGTCCGCCCTCCCCCAAGTTGCGTTTTGTACGTGCGCGCGCGCACGCACTTACGCAAGCGCACACACACGAGAGAAGGGGAGGGGGCGGAGGAGCAAAGCATTATGTTTAGTAGAGGAAACGCAGAGCCTTTGAGAGAGGGAGAGAGTTGCTGAGTGTCCTCCCAGACTGAAAAAAATTCTATAGAAACATATTGATTCTCATTGAGTGTGAGTGCATTACAGACATTTTTAAGTTTAAATTTAGAGCATTGAGTTGTTGACCTGATAGTACCGTAAATGACATTACAGCACATGATTTAGGTAATTCATATAAAGCAAAGTATTTTTTCCCTTCCAGTTATCAATAAATGAATACTTCATCTAAAATATATTAAGCATGGCTCTTACCTGTTTACTGATTTTATCAGCCAAGTCGGATGAAATAACAATTCTCTTCATAAGCCACTTTAAATTGAGTAATTCGTGTTCCAGTAATTTGTAAAAACACACACACTTTCAGTCCCTTGTTGGTTCACCTGTCACACTATCCTCATCTACTTTAAAGCAGTTTAAACATACTGTGCAGTATCTATGCCATACACACAGCTTTTCAGTGACATCTCTATGAGGTAAACTCTGTCCACGCTGTCACTGCTGCCCAGTAAAGATTCATGAACCACAGCCGAGAGCATTTTCTCCATCATAGAAATGTAAAATTTCAGCATTTCCAGTTCAGATCATTCATAGAAATGGGAGAGTGTGGTATACATAGAAACTGCATTTCTTTCATAATCACTAGCTGTAGATTCCCCAATCCATTTCCTTTAGATGTTTCATGTTTATCAAGAATGAAATTCTTTGTTCCACCTACACTTTTTGTCCTCACTCGAAAATGAAGCCACCCAATTTCTGAGGTTTTCTTTTTTTTTTTTTTTGGGGGGGGGGGGGGGGGGGGGGGGGGGGGTTGTTACAAACCAGTTCTCACACGCTACGGCGAGATAATGTCTGGACAAAATATTAATTTCACTTCCTTAGCTCAATACGCACACGTTTATATTATTTCGCAGTTTCAAAATATTCAGAATATTATGTTGAGATTGACATTTTGCAAGTTTCAGCTTGTGTTGGCTCATTTTGTTGCATATTACATTGCATATCTCATCTTGTTCCCTATGTCTGGACAAAATATTAATCTTAGTTACTTAGCTCAATACACATATATTATTTTGTAATTTCAAATTATTCAAAATATTCTTTCAAGATTAATGTTCTATTCAGACAACACAGAACAAGATGACACCATCTGGTATGTTTAGTTAGCCCAACATCAACATTCCAGCTGTGTGTCCCTGAGTTAAAGCCCTCAGAGCCCAGAAAACATGGATAGAAATCATATCTCTCTGGATTATCAAGAATCTGTTGTTTCTCATCACTGAATGTCAGACTGGTGAGATCCTCAGACAGGATGAGCCATGGCGCTTTGGTCCAGAATCACAGGGAGAGCTGAAGAGAGACAGAATGGAGACGTATGGAGAGATTAAATGCACAGTATGTTTATATGATTATATGTTTATACTATTTATATTCTATTTACATTGTCATTCATCCACACATTTATTTAATTATTTAACGTATCGTAATTATTTATCATAGTTAAATATTTATTCATTTATCTACATAGTTATACAATCTCAGCATTTATTTATTTATTGTGCTATTTTTCTTTATTTACCTACAGGTATGAAACAGATTTGAAATAAATTCGTATGAACCACAGTGATGTCATTACCGAGATTATTCAGCCAAATGTGTTCTGCACTCTGTGTGTGTGTGTGTGTGTGTGTGTGTGTGTGTGTGTATGTGTGTGTATGTGTGTGAGTTTTGTTAGTATGTATTAAATGAGCAACAACAGCAGTTGTGTGTGTGTGTTGTATTAGTTGTGTTTTGTGTTAATTGTGTGTCTTAGCTGTGTTTGTTATGTTTGCTGAATGTTGTAACTATTTAAAATGCAATTTAAAATGCATTGTCAACAGTTTGACTGACTAGAGAAAAAGATGAATTCCATGATGCTTAGAGTTCCAATGATTGATGAATGATGGAAAAACTAGCAACGGTTTATTATAATGTATAACATAGAGGGAGCAAATAGCACATAGCACTCCGGAGAGAGGAAATGTTTTGGTGGGTGTATAGCATTGGTGATACTGCTGTGATACTATTGTTGTATGATAAACAATTACTCCAGTAATGAATACACATGATTACACAGCACAATGGATAACGGTAAGGGCACAGGCTGAGATTACAGTGACAGGTCATAGGGCGGGTGTGGGATGTGTGGCAAGAGGCAGTCGTCTGATTTTATTTGGGAGTTGAGAGCATGAGAGGAAAGATTAAAAAACAAACAAACAACAACAACAACAACAAAATCTCTGTCATGCTTCCTTGGTGTGAAGCAATCATCCACTGAGTAGAGAAATAGAGAGAGGGGGAGTGACAGAGAGACAAAGAGAGAGAAAGAGGGAGAGAGAGGGAGAGAGAGAGAGAGAGGGAGAGAGAGAGAGAGAGAGAAGAAAAACTAAGAAGAGGGAGAACAAAAAATCAGAGACAGTGACAGACAGTATGAGACCTACTTAAGTTCTTACTTTAAGGAACAAAATGTCTTCAGATCTCCTCCTCTATGGAACTGAATGTGTCTGAGAGAGAGGAAATCTTTTTTCTGATCTCTACAATCTTCTCCTTCATCATCTGACTCTTCTGCTCCTCTTCTTCTCTCAGTGCAGCTATCCTGGCTGCCTCTTCATCTCGTAGAAACTGGTGAAGTTTCTCGAATTCTTTCCTAATCTGTGTCTCTTTGTGTTTAGCTTGGGTCTGAAAAGAGAAACCTCAAAATATTTTTTAATATCACTTTACACTGTCTGAATTTATTAATATTGTTAATGTGATGTGCCCTGTTGATTTATTTAGCTTAGATTAATTTTATAAAAATGTTCATAATTATTTGACTGCTTCACATGAACATTGTAGGATTTTTAGAGAATTAACATTTGGTATGAAACTGCAGGATTTGCAACAATCATTTTCACCGTAATGTGTTCTGCTGTTTCATCACAGGTCAATTTGACTCTTTTAAAGATCTTGAGTTTCTCCTATGAGGGCTTCAGTGTAGTCTTCAGGTCCTCCTGAAATAAATACTTTAATTTTTGGAGAGAGTCTCTGGTTTCCAGTTGGATTCTGTAGAGTATGTATCTGTGATATATACTGACCAGATCTCTGAAAATTACACTCATGTATCACAACAGATGAGTGAGCACTTTATTAGAGCTGACCTAAACAGACCAGAGACTCTGTCTCTCTCTCACACACACACACACACGTGCACACACACACACACAAACACACACACACACACACACACACACACACACACACACACACACACACACACACACACACACACTTTATCTTACCTTTTACCTCTATAAAACGTCAACAACAACAGGCTGACTTAATTCTGTTCATTTTATTAATTCTTGTTCTATTTTAAATAATATGTATCAGTTCATATCTAAACATATCCCAAGCACCATATTTTAAATAGCAATATAAGACAAGTCCATATGTATGACAATTTCTTTGTTCCTCAAATTTGAAAGCCTTTTACCAAACAGTACATTGATTTCCGGCATATAGAGATCCTATTTTCCCAATCTTACAGTATTTTTTTACACATTTAATAAATATATTACAAACAAACAAACAAGCAAATAAAATGATAAATAAATAAATAAATTAAAGATTAGTGTTTAGTTTAGTTCAATGTATAGTTTAACTACCACAGTGTATTATTCAACTGTCTTATATTCAGGATGAGAACTTCCTACAAAAATACTGTTACAAAAAATCTGAACTGCTTAGACTATAATGACACCAAAGTGTGTTAATAGTAAACAAGAATGTTTAATATACATTACAGATATAATATAAAGCACTTTATAGATACTTTATACATATACCAGCACTTTTGAAACAGACTATAGCAACAACAAAGCGTCTGCAGCTTATATATTGTATTTTTCCTAACTAGTTAGGCTATTATAAATCTGTGTTTACATGTCTATTTAAGATAAACATAGAAATGACCATTTTGTAGCAACTGGCACAAGTTTTGTTCTGACATGATGAGACACACACATTTTTTATTATTATTATTTCCATGTTCCTCATCATCCTCATCTCCATTTTCAGTCTTGTCACCTTTGTTTTTTTTCTCTTCATCATCCTCACATTCTCCACTACCATCATCATCATCATCATCATCATCCACCCCCCCCATCTTCACTGCTTTCATAAAGACATCCCTCTCTGCCGTCATCATCTGTGTTATTTCCTTCATAACCATTATTGTCTGAACTCCCATCACAGTCGCAGGCTTTCTTCACTAATGTCTACTGTGTTATGAGGATTCACCACATGGAGACTGAAGGGTCTGCAGAAGACTGTTTAAGACAGAGCTGATGAATAATTCATTGTTTCTACAACCCCTTGATTTGTTAAAATATTTCTATTGTAAAAGACCTAGGTGAAATGGGGAAAAACATTTACATTTAATAAACAGAAGTTCATACATACAATAAACACGGCGAAAAGTGTGCTATCCTGCTATCCTGTTTTTAGAAAAATATTAATCATTGATCAGCAATGTTCGAACTTAACAATCTTATCAGCAATGTTTAATCAGTGTTTAATTTTGCTGTCAATGTTTAATCAGTAATATTTGATGTAAAAGTTCACTTCTAGAAGAATGCTGACCCCTGCTGGCGTAGAATGGTAAGTGTATATGAATTACTAAACTCAACTACCTTAGTCATACAAAGTGGACGTTGTGTGAACTTTAAAGTCAGGCATGTTCCAATTGGTCAGTGCTGAATCTAAACCAAGATCAATTAAAGAGAATACAATAATTTGATGAACTGATGATTAACTGGTGAACAGCATGTTTTAAAATCAATTATAGAGCAATCAGGTGAATCATGAGGGTAAAACTGTACCATATAATAATGTCTCTGACTAGAATAAAGATGAAGCCAGCAGAGTCAAAAATACTGAGGTTGGAGTTTAGAGCTCAGCACATGAAAATGACTCTTTATGAAAACTGGTTTGATCCTCAGAGGGCAGCCTTTACACTCATCATAGAAATGAGGAGAAACTCTTCCTATAAACATGTGTTGAGAATCTCACTTTGTTTTATTCATAAAGTCACAGAATGACAGTGTTTCTCAGTCTGATCCTGTGGAGTTTATTATTCACTGTGAGATGAGTCCAGAACTGTGCTGGTGAGTGTGAAATATATTCATCATCATTGTCCACATACTCCAGAGAGACCGTCCCATCCTCTGAACACACAGTGTTATCACCTGCCGGATCCAGTGGCCAGTGTCTCTGACCACAACCCAGTAGCGTGTCTCTGATAACTGATCTCAGCAAAAGGTATTGGTAGAGATGTTATCTATAACTTCCCAATTCCTATTTTTATACAACAGTAATATATACTTTTAAGGCAAGAACGTCTAAATCATGGCTGCATGATTCTGTAACTAAACAGCTGTTGTATGAAATGTAATGCTGTTTGAATTTTTCAACAATGTTCTTAAGCACGCTTGCCACGGAAACGAAGGGGCTGGCTGGATGTCCTCTGGCGTGATGGTAACTCTCACAGCATGGATGGCGCACCGCTCGGTGTCTTCAAAGAGGAGTAATACGTTTGTGCAATAACTTTTGTACATTTTCACGTCATTAGCAAGATGGACAGTTCTTTTCCAGATTTAGTGGGTGGCTCTTAAAAGAGCCTTTGGGTTTGAAGTGCTTCTTTGTTGCAGCTTACTTGGAGCTGGTGTACTTGGTGACGGCCTTGGTGCCCTCAGACACGGCGTGCTTGGCCAACTCACCGGGGAGCAGCAGACGCACGGCGGTCTGGATCTCCCTGGAGGTGATGGTGGAGCGCTTGTTGTAGTAAAGCGTCTTATGCAAATATTACTGAACTCCGCCCTCCTCCGCTTTCATTTCCTTGTAACAAAATCTATTGGCAGGTTGTAACACGCACGCCGTCTATTGGCCGTCTGATGTTCTGACGAAACGCAAGGCCCTCCAGTGGGAAAGTCACAGAGGCTGAACAAAAATTTGGTTTTGCGCGGGCTCCATGCTCCCCAACCCCCTACAAACTCCTTTGTTCTGCCTTCAATGCTCTATTAATATCACTGTACAAAACATTTATTATTCTATAAGATCATCTAACATACAAGTGTATAGTTTTTGGTGATTTATCTATGCCGCTCGGACTTTTCAGCGTCTCTTACGCCACCGTTTATTCTGTCCTCAGATAGTTCGTATGTACACACACACATACATGCACCATTTTCACTTGCCTACCGTCAGAGATGAGAACATTTTATACCCGCGGTTCAGTTCCATTTGCCGATATATTACTCACTTCATATCATATTTAATTGAAAGGGGCCGTGCTAAAGTACTTGATTGGATTTTGGCCACACTATTAAGCTAAACTGCAAATGCAGCAATACGCAGAGCAAGCATTAATAAGACAACCTTGGAAGTAGTTCAGACATGATCATTTCAAACCCTTTTGCTCAGAACCACTCATGAAGAGCAAAACATTTGAATCAATACAGCTAAGCAACAATTTGATTTAGTTATAACTTAAAGTGTTATTCTATATTTTAAGTATAATTGGTTTTGGCATACATTGATGTAATTTCATTATAAAAACTTAATCTTATGCCACTCTCTAACAGTTTAAGAAAAGAGGGTTCACGCCAAATTGAATCAACAGGGTTTTTTTAAGACATACAAAGCACAGGCATGACAATGTGATCTGATTTTTTTAATTTGACTTCAATTTGACTTCAGCTCACGACACAGCACCTCAGGGGGAGTTCTAGATGTCTAATGTTTAAGACTTTACATAGTCAGTGCTTTAGACTGTTGCTCGAACACGTTTTACTTCAAGTAAAAGACCTGCCCCGAAAATAGAGTTTAAGAGGTTCCACCGACTAAAAATAAAAATTAGTGTGTTTCAGCATTTCACGAGCAGTAGCAGACAATGCAATATGGGGGCGGAGTGATACGCCACATGGTTTCAAGGAGGTCCTTTTGGCGAGAATATAAATGGGTGTTTCTGTCAAAGGGCTTCACTGTTCCGAACTAAACCAAGCAGCAGCAAAATGTCTGGCAGAGGAAAAGGCGGCAAAGGTCTTGGTAAAGGAGGCGCTAAGCGTCACCGCAAAGTGCTTCGCGATAACATCCAGGGCATCACTAAGCCAGCTATTCGCCGTCTGGCTCGCCGTGGCGGTGTCAAGCGTATTTCTGGTCTCATTTACGAGGAGACTCGCGGTGTGCTGAAAGTGTTCCTGGAGAACGTCATCCGTGATGCTGTTACCTACACCGAGCACGCCAAGAGAAAGACCGTGACTGCCATGGACGTTGTGTACGCCTTGAAACGCCAGGGACGTACTCTGTACGGCTTCGGCGGTTAAACGACATGTAACACAACAACACGAACTCAAAGGCTCTTTTCAGAGCCGCCCACATGCTTTACTAAGGCATCATATTCCTATCTGACTACTGTATCTGTCTTTAGTAGTTAAGCTGTATTGATTCAAATGTTTTGCTCTTCGTGAGTGGTTCTGGGCAAAAGGGGTTTGAAATGATCATGTCTGAAGTACTTCCAAGTTTATCTTATCTTATTTTAAAGAACGCTGAGCCTTGCTTGCAAGCCTGAACTTGGATTTCCAGGCTATTCCCCCAGAGGTATGCTGAAGCTGTTCATTAGTGGTCCGTGGAGCTGCAAGCTCTTGTAGCCTGAAACGCAAACGACAGCAGAAATTTCAGATTAGGTAATATGCTTAAATATGTAATGCTTGTTCTGCGTATTACTGCATTTGCAGTTTGGCATGATGGTGTGACCAAAATCCAATCAAGTACTTAAGCACGACCAGTTTCAATGAAATAATGATATGAAGTGAGTAATATATCGGCAAATGGAACTAAACGGCGGCTATAAAATGTTCTCATCTCTAATGGTAGGCAAGTGGAAATGGTGCGTGTGTGTGTGTAGATACGAACTATCTGAGGACAGAATAAACTGTGGGGTAAGAGACGCTGAAAAGTCCGAGCGGCATAGATTAATCACCAAAAACTATACACTTGTATGCTAGATGCTCTTACAGAGTAATGAAATGTTTTGTTCAGATTTTTTGTAAAGTATTGAAGGCAGAACAAATGAATTTGTAGGGGGTTAGGGAACATGGAGCCCAAGCAAAACTCATTTTTTTTGTTCAACCTCTTTGACTCCTTTTGGACTGCCATTGAGATTCGTCAAAAGAGTCTGCGACCAATAGAAAACCTGCTTGTTCTAACGCACCAGTAGATTCTGCCGCAAGCTGGTGAACGTGGAGGAGGACGGATGTTGAACATATTTACATAAGGCTCTTAATTTATTGTGGGTACCGAAGTGCGAATTCTTTACTCATCGCTATATACTTCAAGAGTTACAATCATGCCAGAGCCCGCCAAGTCTGCTCCTAAGAAGGGATCAAAGAAGGCCGTGACCAAGACGGCTGGTAAGGGAGGCAAGAAGCGCAAAAGAACCAGGAAGGAGAGCTACGCTCAGGGTTTGCTCAGCAGAACTGGCTGACGTGTTTACAGACATATTCAATCTGTCCCTCGAGCAAGCTTCTGTGCCCTCCGGCTTCAAGTCCACTACCATTGTACCCCTCCCAAAGTGACTATCGCACTGTGGCACTCACTCCAATTGTGATGAAGTGTTTTGAAAGGATAGTCATGACTCACATCCAGGAGATCATTCCAGACACTTTAGACCCTTTACAGTTTACTTACTGATGGAACTGGCCCACTGATGATGCAGTCAGCACTGCCATACACACAGCCCTCACACACCTAGAGGGCAAGGACACGTATGTCAGAATGCTGTTTATCGACTACAGCTCAGCATTCAATACGGTCATCCCCCACAAACTCTCTGAAAAGCTCCTCACCCTAGGACTGGCACCCACCCTCTGCAACTGGGTACTGAACGTCCTAACGGACAGACCCTAGTCAGTCAGAGTTGGCAGCCGCACGTCAAGCACAAGACCTGTAAGCACTGGGGCCCCCCAGGGTTGTGTGCTGAGCCCCCTGGTGTACACACTCTTCACGCACGACTGCGTAGCCTCCCAGAACAACACCAGCATCATAAAGTTTGCTGATGACGCAACAGTCGTTGGACTGATCACTGGAGGGGACGAGAGAGCGTACAGGAGGGAGGTGGCAGATCTGGTGGCCTGATGTCATAACAACAATCTCTCCCTTAATGCAGACAAGACAAAGGAAATGATTGTTGACCCAAGGAGGCGAGGGGAGCTGCACACACTGCTTCACATAGGTGAGACTAAGGTGGAGAGGGTGAAAACCTTCAAATTCCTTGGCGTTCACATCAGTGAGGATCTCACCTGGTCTTACAACACACAGCACATCATCAGGAAGTCCCAACAACGACTGTACTTTCTAAGAAGGCTGAGGAAATTTGGCATGCCAGCCAAAATTCCCGGCAACTTCTACAGGAGTGTGATCGAGAGCGTCCTTGCCAGCTCCATCACAGTCTGGTATGGAAACTGCACTGCGCAGGACAGGAAGGCTCTCCAGCGCGTGATTAAAACTGCTCAGTCCATTTCAGGAGCAGCCTTCCCCCTGCTGCAGGACACTTACAACACCAGGGTCATCAGGAGGGCCCACAACATCATCAGGGACAGTACACACCCCCAACATTACCTCTTCACACTTCTACCATCAGGCAAGCGCTATAGAAGTGTGAAGTCCAGGACATCAAGACTGACAAACAGCTTCTATCCACAAGCAATCAGGCTTGTGAATGACTCTTTCACACATGGCCCCTTCCAACCTGTTTGACTGGAGGACCACTGACTGACAAACACACATTACTTAACGAACACTACTAAACTCTGCACACAACATAGCTGTTAGTGCTGCTGTCCCACCACTGTCATCGTGCAATTGCACAGTGCACTTTATGACTGCTGCTCTGCCCCCTTGCACATACTGCGCATGTACTGTGACATTGCACATTCACTGTAACAACTGCACATGTAAGTTAATGATTACTCCAATACTAAGTCACTTTCATAGATCTACCTCATTTTAATGGATCTACCCCAGCTGTATTTTTCTCTTGTTTTTGTTTTTTTTTGGTCTCTTGTTTTCTTTATACGATTCTTTTGCTTATTTATATTGTCTTCCATGTAAGATTTTTCTACTTATTTACATATTGTCTTTATTCACGCTCGTCTGGTAACGGAGGATTAGCAAAGTAAGAATTTCATTGTACAGTGTAATTGCCTGTTTTGCTGTGCACATGACAATAAAACTCTTGAATCTTGAATTGGTGGAATCCGAGATGCCAGGACCCAAAGAAAAAGGTCAAAACAATGCAAATGTACACGCAATGAATGGCGACTATGGAAAGCGAAGGCCAAATCCCGGACATTTTTGGCGATTTAGAAATCCCAGCCAGACGCATTTTTTAGGTCTGAAGAAGAGGACATGTCTGAGAAAAAGAGGATGTATGGTCACCCTAGTTAAACGCAACATACATGTTGGCACACCAATTACATTACATTAGCCAACCGATTACATTACACTTTCCGTTGCTTATGCTAACGTTAACTAAGATGAAGTGACACTTCCAGTGACAACAATGCAATTTTTAGCCAGTAGACTCCAAAGCTGAATATTCATCACAAATCCAGATTTCGTCCATTTGTACCCCTCCAGGCTTTTGTAGGCTTTCAAAGACTCTCCAGATTAGGACAAGGGAAAGTTAATCAAGTAATTGTAGATGTATGGGTACTGCACGTCTGGAACGTTGTCCGTTCCAGCTGTTTCAATCCTCGTGAAAAGCACCCCAGGGGCATTATAAATGTTTAACCCAGCACGTTTTACAATATAACCTTCAATGTCCTTGGAATTAAAGTGCGCAGTGAATTGTGACGGCTTGAAATCTATGCTGGCGCCATTCATGTTTTCTAACGCTTTTCCTGCCAACATGGGGGTCTACACAAAATGAGTCACGTGACGTCCAGAGCTCTATTTGTCCCTGTTTCTAAAACTAATGTTAAGCAGCATTGGCACAACAGTACAAAGGTCGAGAATATTTGTCCATGTCTGTCCATGTTATAAAACTGTTCTGAGAAACCTTTACACTAAACAAATATTTGACAAGTAGTCGTAAAAAAATGAGACATCTCCAGAATTTTTTCACAGATTGTACAGATGTTTTTATTCAACTTATGTTTCTAAGCACATGAACATACGGAACACATAACAATACTATAAATTTGATCTGATCAACTAAAATATACTCCTGTCCTGTGTACAAACTGAATGAAAACAACATTGAATCCCAATATACGCAGCTATTTCTAAGTAAATACCATATATTTGCAATTAATCATGTACAAAATACATATGTTTAATCTAGCAGGAGATATATTCATTGAAGAGGAAATGAGATTTGTCATAAGTTTGCTCTCCATAAAGTCTGGGATATAAGTAATATTTTCAGGATTATGTCTACAAATGTTAGGGAATAATTTATGTTCCTTAATCTTTAAGACTGTTTTGTACAGCAGGATTGAGGAAGCCAGCATGTATCTGAAAGTCTCATCAATTCATGATTTTACTTAAATGTCTGCTCATTGTAATTGCTTGGCTTCTTATATTTCTACACTCCATAATCAAGAGAGAGCAGTGTTATTAATAAGACTCCTCTCCACTGCAGGAGCGACATGAGCTGTAAGCACTCAGTTATATATGGGAATTTATTAATGTTGGGGCTCAATTTTGGGCACCCAGTCACGTGGCACCAGGTAAGTGGCCAGGTTGAACAAATCCACAAAAACTTTATAACGGTCACTGCAATGGGAAAAAAAAAAAAAAAGACAGCCAAAATATTAGAAATCAAAATGTGCACTTAGGAAATTTTATATGCTATATCTGATCATTAACATATCCTTTATCAGTCTTATATATTCAAAGTCAAAGATAGTAACTTTAATTACAGTAGTTACAGAATGTACACATCCTATAATTACAGTAGTTATAGATTGCACATAAAGATATAAGTGCATGTGGGGCACTGAGCACCTCCTCTTGGTAAGACACTGACTGTCTATCTATCTATCTATCTATCTATCTATCTATCTATCTATCTATCTATCTATCTATCTATCTATCTTTCTGCCTCAGATGATGATGCACTCACCTGATTGTGGAGCGTAAGTAGAGGTAGCCTGAGGAGCCTCCTGTTCCTACTTTGCTGCCAATCATGCGGTGCACCATGCACACATGGTGATCTGCACGAGTGTGAAAGTATTTATAAATGCATAGTGATCCTGTGCTGTGTTAATGGTGTCTTAATCCTCTGAGCAGTAGTAAAATGATTCAAGTCATGTACAATTAATGAAACTGAACAGACATATCCTTCTCTAAGAATATAAGCTACTTCATTTTATGTAGGTGAAATAATAGGTCTAATGGCTCTGAACAGTTGACTTACATCTCCATTTATTCATGAGGGTGTCAACCTCCATCAGAGAATTCAGCAGCTGGAAGGGTACCTGGAATTGAAGTTCTTCCCTAAGAAATATTTCAATAACAGATATGCTATCCAAGTCCCATGACACAATAGCCTGTTACATACAATTTAAAAAACAGAAATCATAAAGATTTTTTTTTTTTTTTTACCTGTAGAAGTAGATCATCAGAGCTCCTTGAAGGCCTTTGTACGAAAGTCGTCTTTCACCTGCGCACAAGAAATGTATCACTTTTAATTGTAAAGCACACTTTAACAGTTTCACTGGAGAAATACACTTAACAGTGAACACTGATTGGCCTGAAAACAATCAGCTATGTAATCAGAGCACCTGTTGCAAGTAGGTGCTGACTGTTACACAGTGTCAGCACTAGTTTGATTTTTAACAGGTCAACGGAAAAAAGCTCCCATCAAAATCGTGTAATGTAATAGCAACACGCTGTGAAAATGGTGTTTTAAAGGCACCTCAGGTGACTATGGTTTACAAGGAACACTTTGGCCTCATAAGATCGCTAAGTTAGGAAGATCATCCTGAAAAACAAATTGACACTACAAAAACTGACCTTTTCTTAAAAGATCATCATGATGATTGGAATCAAACAGAGAAGTGAACCCTTCTCTCTGTTTTTTCAGATCCTGAATCATGTCCTCTTTCCTCTCAGAATCTGGCTCTTTCTGTTAGCAGACAGAAGATTGTTAATTGTTGATAGTGTCATGTAGAAGATATGGAAGAACTGCGGTAAAATAGTGAGAGGGCAGTTCTGGAAGAGGTCCTTGGACAGGGGAAACCATCTGAATGAACATTCAGAATATTACAAATATTCTATAAACACAAGTAATTTCAATCAATTTTTCTTGAGGTTTGTAAGTTGTAATAGTATACAACATATGTTAAGAATGTCCTGAGAATAGGTGGTAAGAATTTCATTAAACTGCTTCAGTGAGACACACTAAGAAAGTCCATGGAACGGATGTTTTAGCTCATTTGGTAAACAACATTAAAAAACCTATTGTAAATCTTTGTAAAATTCCCTGATGACTAGGATTATCCCTAAGCAATACGAACCTCAAGTTTCTGCATCTTTAGTTTGAAACCCTCTTCAATGTTTGCTTGTAACTTCCCCCAAAAGTTGAACCCATCTTCTTCCAAGCCAGGTGTTCTCTCCAACCATTTCTAAAATAGATACATAAAACCAAAATTAATAAAAATCACTGTACATGACATTTGATAGGATACACAATGCCACCAAAAAGCAATACAATTTTGGTCATTTCCATTTTACTTCAAATACAAATTTTGCTCTCTTAATTTCTGTCAGTTTTGATGCTGATGAAAGAGTACGCAGAACAGTTTAAAATAGTTAAAAGTAGAGGGTACCTCCACAAGTTGCAGCAAGGAAGGCTCCTGCTCTGATCTGAGTAAGTCCTCACTTTCCTGGCCATGGAAGTTTTCCCTGTAGTGCTTCTGGTCGTATGGAACTCTTCGGTTGTCTGCCACACCAACTTTAATCTCCAAGAGACGGAACTGAAGACTTTGGAACCCTGAGGCTGGAAACAGGTATTCCCTGTGATGGACAAAACAAAACAAAACAAACTAAAAAAATCATTTGGACTTCCTATGCACTACTGTATGTCATGAAATATGAAAAGGAAAAAAAAAAAAAAAAAAAAAAAAAAAAAAAAAAAAAAAATATATATATATATATATATACACACACACACACACACACACACACACACACACACACACAGCATATATATATATATATATATATATATATATATATATATATATATACACTACTAATAATAATATTCTTTTTACAATTTGTGTCAATATTTTTAATTTACAGTCACCTCAGATTTTTAGATTGTGACCATACTTAGGTCAGACCATGAAGTAATTACTATCTAAAGTAACATCAACACAAAGAGCTTTTGGTACTGCACAGGTTACCTAAAGTCAAAGAAGTCCAAAGGAGTCATTGTCTCCAAAACAGCAAACTGATCCACAAGTAGTTTGAATATCACGGTAATTCTATGAATCCGACTCACCACCTTCAACATGTTCCTCTCATCTTGTACCTGAAAGCAAATGAAAGTAACACAGCAATAGTGGCTTATTATGGACAGATATTTCATTTTTTTCTGACATGATGCAGACTCATCTGTATGAGAGTTACTTACATGATTTTGTATGAAAAGTTCACGCACTGAGTCCAGTTCCCAAAGGACTTGCTTAAACCAGAGTTCATATGCTTAAAAGGCACAAAAGAATTATTTTTGTCAGAAACAGAAATTAACAGTGATGTACATAGACAATGAGGATACTGAGGTACTTCAATACAATTTTTCTTGTTACGTATAAGTGACAACAGTCTGGAAGGTTCAAATCTCCAGATCTGTCTTCATTTACTGAGACAAGTGTGCATTTTTTTTTATATTTTATTTTGTTAAACACAACCTATGCACACAGAAAAATATGCATGATAGTTAAAATACAGAATTTACAAAACATCAAAGGCACTGTTGCCCCTTTGCCAGTTCTCAGGTCCCACAGGTAAACAAAAAAATGCAATAACTAGATAAAATGGATGTTACCTTGGTGGGTGACAATGAAGAGGTGCTCATCATGACTTTTGTTGTGTCTCAGCTCACTTTCTAACGCTTGTGCATTTAAAATCTTATCCAACTAATGGTAGAACAAAACTTTCTTGATTAAACTGTCCAGAAAACATTTTAAAAAATGTGTTTTATGCCTTCCATACATAGACTTAATGACTACTGTTATGTGGTAGAGAAAGAAGATATTTTAATTGTAGTTTGAGTAACTTAGTGAGAGATGTTATTTTCCAGCAATGTAAAGATGTTTAAACCTCCAGATGTTCTTACCTGTAGATACTTTCCATAAATGAGTCCTCCTTTAGCAGCTTTGTCGATGCCCTTCTGGGAATCATCTTCCTCCTCTGCAGTACTGTGAGTAAGTAATTTTAAGGACAAGAACACAATACAAACTTTGATAACATTACACAATAAAAGTTTGGCAATGTTGATATCTGATTTTTTTTTCCATAGATCACTGGAGATTATTTTTCTTAGAATACATACTGATATACTTTTCCTGAAAACGGACATCCACTCATGTTTGCCACAGATTTCCTTTTAGTTTGTCTTGATTAAATGTTCTTTTAGCTATTTACTGAATGTTTGATTGTTATATGAATGTTATATGGATGAAAACAACTCAGCTATGGTTTTCAAACTGTCTCGGGCCAGCAGCAAGATCTAGATTTATATATGTAGAGCATCACATTCCTCTTACCACAGACAGACAGCTCCTCCCCATGAAGTGTTAGTCATGTGATTTCAGAGAATCAGCATCTAGACCAAGGAAATCATTGTGGACTTCAGGCGTGCCACACTATACCACACTACACCACATTGCACCACACTACACCACACTGTACTACACTACACCACACTGTACCACACTGTACCACACTGTACCACACTACACCACATTGCACCACACTACACCACACTGTACCACACTACACCACACTGTACCACACTACACCACATTGCACCACACTGTACCACAATACACCACACTGTACCATACTACACCACACTGTACCACACTGTATCACACTACACCACGCTGTACACACTACACCACACTACACCACACTGTACCGCACTGTACCACACTTTACCACACTACACTACACTGTACCACACTACAACACACTGTACCACACTGCACCACACTGTACCATAATGTACCACACTACACCACACTGTCCCTTGCTGGGCTGGGCTTCGCACTCGCATGGTTCAAGTCCTATCTGTCTGACCATTCCTACCAGGTCTCTTGGAGGGATTCAGTCTCCTCCCCCCACCCTTTCCACACGAGAGTCCCACAAGGTTCTGTACTTGGTCTACTCCTCTTCTCTCTCTACACCAGATCACTCAGTCAAGTTATCTCCGCCCACGGTCTCTCTTACCACTGCTACGCTGATGACACACAGCTGCCCCCCCCCCGACTCTCAGGTTCAGCCTCCTGGATGTCCACTAACCTCCTCAAACTCAACCTGGAGAAAATGGAGCTTCGGTTTTTTCCTGCTAAGAACTCCCCAACGATCGACACTGCAATCACTATCGAGGGATCTGTGGTGTTCCCCACCACTGCAGCCAAAAACCTTGGCATAACCCTTGACAACCAGCTGACCTACTCCAGGCACATCGCGGCAGTCACTCGATCCTGCAGATTCTCCCTATACAACATCAGGAGAATCCACCCATTCCTCACAAAACAGGCGACCCAGCTCCTGGTCCAAGCGCTTGTCATCTCCCACCTGGACTACTGCAACGTTCTACTGGCTGGCTTGCCGACCTGCACCATCAGGCCGCTCCAGCTTGTTCAAGACACTGGTGCTGGCCTACCAGGCCACAAAAGGCTCCACCCCATCATACCTTCAGTCCCTTATAACTCCGTATACCCCTACTAGAACCCTCCGCTCTACGACCTCTGCTCAACTGATGGTCTCCTCACTTCGGAAACCCGGCAGCCATTCCTCCCGACCACTCCTCTTCTCCGCCATTGCCCCGCAGTGGTGGAACGACCTCCCTCATGCAGTTAGGACTGCGGAATCTCTTACCATCTTCCGCAGGAAACTGAAAACCCACCTCTTTAGAACCCCCCTGTCCCCCACTGCCTAACCTCCCTTTCCTTAAAAACAAACAAACAAAAAAAAACTTGTCTTGTATCTGTGTTGTTTGTCAAAGTATTCCAGGGGCGCAATACGAAGGGGTAAATTGACGCTCAGTCTTATTGTGATCTCTGCTCATGAGGTATTAGAAATCCGACTGATGCACTGATTGTAAGTGGCTTTGGCTAAAAGCATCTGCCAAATAACAAAATTGTAAATTGTACCACACTACACCACACTGTACCACACTGTACCACACTACACCACACTGTACCACACTGTACCACACTACACCACATTGTACCACACTACAGTATGCACCACACCACACATGCTGACATCCCAATGATGTTATACTGGCCCTTGAACAGTTCTTAGCTCTCCTGTCTTTTAACATTTTTACATTTTTAAAAACCGTTAATGTAACAAAACATGTAGTACAGTGTGGTGTAGTGTGGTACAGTGTAGTACAGAATGGTATAGTCAGGTGTAGTGTGGTGCAGTGTGGTACAGTGTGGTGTAGTGTGGTACCATGTGGCGTAGTGTGGTGTAGTGTGGTATAGTGTGGTGTAGTTTGGTACAGTGTGGTATTATGTGGCAATTAGTAGGACCCGTACAGTGTGGTGTAGTGTGGTACAGTGTGGTGTAGTGTGGTACAGTGTGGTGCAGTGTGGTACAGTGTGGTACAGTGTGGTGTAGTGTGGTACAGTGTGGTGTAGTGTGGTGCAGTGTGGTGTAGTGTGGTATAGTGTGGTACAGTGTGGTGTAGTGTGGTACAGTGTGGTACAGTGTGGTGTAGTGTGCTGCAGTGTGGTGTAGTGTGGTACAGTGTGGTATAGTGTGGTACAGTGTGGTGTAGTGTGGTATCATGTGGTATAGTGTGGTGTAGTGTGGTATAGTGTGGTATAGTGTGGTACAGTGTGGTGTAGTGTGGTATCGTGTGGTGTAGTGTGGTATAGTGTGGTATAGTGTGGTACAGTGTGGTGTAGTGTGGTACAGTGTGGTATTATGCGGCAATTAGTAGGATCCCATTGGGAGCATACTCACCAACTGTATCTCTGTGCGGTATGGCAATTGCTCCGCAGCAGACCGTGAGGCACTCCAGCGGGTGGTTAAAACTGGATCACCGGCACCCAACTGTCCACCACTGAGAACATTTACATTAAATGCTGCCTGGGCCAGGCGACAAGCATCATCAAGTATGCTTCCCACCCTAACCACGGTCTCTTTACCCTCCTCCCATCTGGCAGGTGTTACAAGAGCCTCCGCTCCCACACCAGCCGGCTCAGGAGGAGCTTCTTTCATGAGGCTGTGACCCTGCTGAACTCCACACCACAGCGCTAGCTTTATTTGCACTCCACTGCACTATCTCTGTACTTATGTGCACTGTTTTCTGCTCTTTTTGCACTGGCTTTACCTCTCATGCTGTTCAGAGTACCCTATTTAAACTGTGCATAAAACATACTGTATTATTTTGTCTATTATGTATATTCAACCAATACATGTACACTCCTCTGTCTACACTGTCAGCTTTACCTCTGTGTGTAACATAATTAATATATATATATATATATATATATATATATATATATATATATATATATATATATATATATGTATGTATATATATATATATATATACATATCTGTATATATTACTCACCACCGTCTATAATGCTGGATATACTGTAAAATATGGCATCACTTACTGCAGTACTCACTATACCTGCACTTATCTGTAAATAATACTATGCATTGCACTTCTGGTTAGATGCAACCGCATTTCATTGGCTTTGTACCTGTACTCTGCACAATGACAAAGTTGAATCTAATCCAATCTAATCTAATCTAATCTAATCTTTTCTCAAAAACTGTCCCAGCCAACACGTCTAAGTGGGGCCCACCTGGGCTTTACTTGGGTTAGGTGGGCTTCAACTGGGCATGGGCTCAGAGTGGGCTTTTAAGTGGGTTGGTGTCGGGGCCCAAATGGGCAACCCAGATGAATATATATGGGCTAGAAATAGGGATACCATTTAGTCAGTGAACATGGGTACTGGATGGAATGAAATTGTATGGCAAAGTGATCTGCATATCTATGCAGTGTTGAAAACATTTTTTTTTTTCCAATTGTTGTTGTTTTGACACTTGAGCTAACGTGCAAATGTATAGCTGGTAAATTTAAGCCATTTCAATCTAATCAATATCTAAAAATGCCAACACTGATTACACAATTTTGCCCAACCAATTTTCTACTCTTTAAAAGGATCAATGCATTACTTACTGTCTCCTCTTGAGTACATGAATCACAAACACACACACAGCAATGCCCATACCCCATCGCCTGAATCTTGACTTTTCCACTCGTGCCACTCTCCAACTGCTGTTCTGCTGCCAAACCTACCTGAAGCTGAATTTGCTGTCAGCATACCCAAAGTAAGAACTACAATACTTTTGTATTAAAACTGAAAACTGGAATTTATCAGAAATACATTGTTTTCACAACATAATGCTAACCAAAACATTAGCTTGGCTTCTTGGCATGTTGGAATTACAGCTAGACATTAACTAGTTAGCTAGTTAGATAACATCGCAAGCTGGGTAGCTAACTTATCCCTCGGTTACAATAATGTTGGCTATCTGAATATATTGTTTATTGTAGTTAATTAAATATTCAATAACAAAGCTGTGTCTGGCTGAGATGTCGTTCATTAATAATAAATACACACACAGCATAGCGTTCCCCGCAACCACAGGTACTGCATTAGCCATTGTGGTCGAGAATGTAATAAAGTACTTTTTCTTCTTCACTGGCTCAGTCGGTCTCTCCCTGCCTGCACCTGCACTCTCATCATCAGTTGTGTCTGAGTTGGGACCTCTTGTTGGTCCTGACAATGGGCTTCATCTTTGTACGATGTAGCATCAGGGCTACATTGAGGAAAAAAAAAATCTGAGATTTCAAGAATAAGGTTGCAATATTACAAGACAAAAGTCGTAATGTTATGAGAATAAAGTCATAATTTTAGGCTACGTGTTATTTGAGAGGGGAGATAACAGAAGAGCATCCTGCCACCTGCGTTAAAATGCAGAACGTGGAGCATCTTGCGAAGTTTAGTATAGGTTTCAGAAATAACGAAATACCTTATCTTTTGGCACATCGGCACTGGAGAGTGGCGTGAGTGGAAAACTCAGAATGGCAGTTGGAGAGTGACATGAGTGGAAAAGTCAAGAGTCAGGGGATGGGCATTGCTGTGTGTGTTCGCGTGCTTGTATGTATTTGTGATTCATATTAGCTGTTTCTCGATACAAAGTACGGCAAGTATGGACTCCTGTTCTTGGGAGTTCAGACTATCAAGTTCAACTCAAGAGTCTGGACTCCCGATGACGTGGGAGGATGCAGTGCACTCAAACTGCCTTTAAAACAACAGCGTTCTTGCTGGCTAGAGCTGGCTAGCTCGGTCCGCTAGTAGATGTCACATCTCCGAACATTTCGGACTGTCAAGGAGGTGCTACCGACCCATGTTCGAATTCTGAAATATTAATTTCTTGCCAGAAAAATCTTAAAACCTTAATTTGGTGACAGAACAACAGTCATAATACGAAACATACAGTTATGTGGTAGCTCGTCTGCTGCCATTGCGGCCTCTTTGGTGAAATTTGGGTGAAATGCATTCTGGGAAACTTGACACCCCAAGTCCACACAAGTCACCTCCTGATGCAACCTTGGTAAAACTCACAAATCAAGAATACATCCGGGAATTTTATCTGTTCTTGCCTAGATGTGACATTGGAACAGTACTTCAGCCGTGACTGATGACATTTCACAAGTCCATGAGAATGCAAGTATAGAGAAGAATGCATATTGAGAAACGGCTATTGTAACAGAGTTCTGTTACTGTTACTTCCTGGGTTGTACAGGGCATGCTGGGAGTGGATTTCTGTTTTGCAATAATGTTGCTAAAGAGTTTTTCCTGTTGAGAAGAGCACTGTTAGGTGATGTGTTGTGTGTGTGCTTGTTGTCTACAGTTTATTTACAAGGGAATGGCGTAAACATGTTTTGATACCGTTTTGGAGTTGACTAGAGCACATACATAGATAGCAGTGATGTAATTAACTTCAGTTAAGTCTGATATGCTAAATACTATGTGATTGATGCTCTTTAGTGTTTGAAACTATCCAAATAAAGTATAACTTTATTTACAATATCCTCAAGATATGAAAATAAGTAATGCATGGATTCTTTTAAAGAGTAGAAAACAGGTTGCACAAAACTGCATGATCAGTCTTGGTATTTTTAGATTTGGATTAGATTGAAACGGCTTAAATTTACCAGTTATGACATTTGCAAATGAGCTGAAGTGTCAAAACAACAACAATAAAAAATATGGCCACAAGCAGCGATCATTGGGGTCCAAGCAGAATGGCAGACGTTGGAGGCAATGCTGGACGTAGAACTGGTTCAATGGCTTGAACAGCAGAAATAAGACGTGTAATTGTAAGAAACGTTAAAAAATGGAGTCAAATAGATCACACAATTTGAAGTTTCTAGTGTAAAGAATACTGGAGATACAGCAATGTATCTCTTTCAAGAACTCAAAAAAAGGAGGCTTGATCAGAAGCTTATTAAGGGAAATAGTATTTATTTTGTCTCAACAAACCAGTTTCTGTCAAATTTCGTCCTTATTCACCAATATCATTAACAGGTGTGTATGTGTGCTTTGGGCGGGACGCATCCGTACCGTGAGCAGTTAAAAGCATGAGTCATCGGGTAGACACACTTGCCATGATGGAATTAGAATTCTGCCGGCACAGTCAGAACATCCAAATACCACATTTTGTCTGTGGTTGTACAACATGCATTCTTACAACTTAATTCATATACACACGATATTACACAAACACCAGAAATTACAGTTAATCTAAAGTAACTCAGCTGACCAACACATGCAATGATTTTGCTCTTTGTTTCAATCAGCTACCATCAGTTGATTCAAAATATGTATTTACTGAACTTTTTTTGTAATAATATGTTGCACAGAGTGCATTACATATTTACCTTCTTATTTACATTTTCAGAATCAGCATTTTTTCCCAAATACTGTATGACATATTGCAGATCATAAAGATCAGACTATGTTTCACAGTTAAGCAGTCTAACTTAAAAAAAAAGAGAGAGAAAGTCTGTAAATAGCCAATAACAAATGTTCAACTGATGCATCTCACAGTATATGTAGAGCTTCAAGTTCACCTTATATGATCAAGTTCATCTCAAGTTCACAGATGGACAGCTCCTCCCCATGAAATGTTAGTCATGTGATTTCAGAGAAATAGCATCTGTTCTCAAAACAGTATGACATGCTACATATCATAATCAGCCATATCTCATTCAGTCTTCCTCCTCATTTTTTCACATAAGTACCTAAACAGCCGCATTGTTTCACATACCTAAACAGTTGCATTGTACCTGAACAGCCGCATAGGCGGGGGGGGGCGCGGGGGGGGGGGGGGGGGGTGTCAGAGTTGTTCTGTTTTGCTCAGTTCATTCCTTCGGCACCATGTGTTGTTCTCTCTTCCTCTTTCCCTTGTATACTCTTTGTTGTAAGTATTTTGTATATGTTTGTAAAATTAGTTTTGTACATACAAAATATAGCATACATATAATATGTTCTTGTACATTGCTCCTGTATCTGTGTTTTTTTTTTTTTTTTTCCTTGTAGTTGCAGCGCCAAAACCAGCACTGGTGTTGGAATCCTTTTATGTGCGTCCCATACCTCAGGAGGCCATATCACACCTGGGACGTAACAATGGTAAATAGAGTCAAGGGGATATTAGTCCTCCTTAAAAAAAAAAAACCAAACAAACAAAAAAAAGCTTCTGTACTATAAAAAACAAACAAACAGAAAAAAACAATACGTGTAATAAGTGGAGGAATTTCTCCCACTGTTCCTGCACTGATTTTGGCCAAATGAAGCCACCATATTGCATCACACTGTATGTGATATTTTTAAGGTGATAAAGTTTAAGCTATCAGTGCAATTTAAATAATATAATATGTACTGAAAGCACTTGTGCAAATTATAAATGCTAAACAATGCGTTTTTAAGTCTCAAGCGATTTTGTCCCCCTATATACAGATATTCAATAGGGCATCCAAGCTACATCGACACAACTGGTGAACTAGCTAAATGAACTAACTAAAGAACACAATGTTTTTGTTAATCTTGGGGTTTCAATACTAGAGTCCTGCTGCAGGTTTGACCATTTCCAAGGTTTAGTCGGACTCAGAGTACAAGCGTTTAGGTTAGTTTACGAGTCGTTTACGCTAAATTTCTCTAAAGTGTTATAAAAATGGTCATCAACTTCGACTGTAAATGGGTAAAATAAACATGTAAATTTGATCATTTTCTTCTAGACTACTCATCAATTCTTTTTTTTTTTTTTTGCATTATAGCCTATAAGGCAAATGTTATTTGATAGGCAGCCCAGCAATAAAAATGTATTTGTTAAATACTTACTCTACAGTCTAAACAAACAGGTGACCATGGCTCTGAAGAAGAAAGGGGAAGGATGGAGGAGGAGGGAGCAGGAACCAGCACAGATCCAATTAGAGGTGCACTACTGAATGTTACTGTGTGTGACCGTGAAGTAAATTAGAGCACAATACATCATTCATATGATCAGGTTGGACTACTTCATCCAAGTTATTTATTGTTGCATTACAAGAAATAGAATGAATGGCAAGTATGTTGCATAATACACCATGTATGTATTTGCCTCTGTCAAGGTTGGACTATTCCATCACAAATTTGGTGAATAAAACAATATTTGATTCTCATGTCAGACAGTCCAAATGATGAATGTCTGTTTTATGCATGTTTTAACAAACAGATGAACCTGAGTTAGACAGGGAAAGTTCTGAGGCAGTTTTTGCAGCGGCCGCTATGGATACAGGTGTGTGTGACGACCAGCTAGTGCCACTGAACAATAGAGTTTTAAAGTAATTGAAGCACAGATATGTTTTGTGTTCCTGTGTGGTCTTACTGATTGATTACAACTAATTAGTGGTCATCTGAAAAATTCAGATGCAAAGACAAAAAGGGAGAGGTTTGACTATTGCAATATTTTAAATAATTCTGGTAATAAAAGCAGGCTATCAAGTCAAATTAGGTGTCAGGTGATCATTACATTAATTCAACTTTGAATTTTTGCTTTCTGTACACACAAACATGGGGAGGGAAACCTTCATGACATCCTGCAAAACCTTCAACCTTCAAAAAACTCTTCATTAGCCTTAACATATAGTAAGTAATAGCATAAGCGTAGCAAATACAATAATAGTCTTCAAATTCAATACTTCTAGCTTACTAAGTTCCAGTTGGACCACCACATTCAGTAATCTAAGATTGTTGACTGTTATCAACATTGGACCAGATAGTATGGTCAAAATGTAAAGCCTGGTCTCTGTTAGGTGTTAAAACAAGTGGTTTTTGCTTTGGTGCACAATGGTCCTGAATACAGAGAGTCTTAAGTCATAACAAAGAAAGGGGGGGGGGGCAGAGAAAGTGAGTGAAAGAGAGAGAGAGAGAGAGAGAGAGAGAGAGAGAGATGTGGACATGGGGAGTGTCTGTTCAATGTTTAAACTCAGAATTACTGAAATATTTATTAGCCCACGTATTGCAATATAAAGAAAACTCTCCTCCAATTGCCGCCCAATAACTGTAATGATAACAGAGGGGTATATGTGTGTGTGTGTGTGTGTGTACCATGTACGTGTGGACACATGTTTATATGTGTCCATTTTATGTTACTACCCACCACATAAATATCTGAGTGAGGCATGAAAGATGAAAAGATCACTTCCTGATGTGTGAGCATCACTACGTTCAAGCAAAACATGTTTTTTTTTTTTTTTTTCGTTTTTTTTTTAAAGCCACACCCAAAGAAGACAAGCACAGCAGACAGACATTCCTCTCAATACACAGACACATAGAAAGATCAAAGTGGGAAGGTTTGTTTGACCTGCAGATCAGGCCTACAGCTAGGCTTGAATTAGCTGTGTCTTGACTTCTTTAGCATCAGTAAAGTTCTTGCATTTATATTCTACCCTGAGCAAGATTTTGCCCTTAAAACAAAGAGGTGTTTTGACATGACTGAAACAGCAGTACTTTGTTCACAAGCATTAGAACAGTACAGCTCATCTTTACAAACAAGCACGGATAACAGTTCACCAGAAGACATCTGCTCAACAGTTTTTAAACAGCAAAAATGGACCTTACATTTTAGCCACTTGATGGTGAGTTGTGGCATCTGTAACAAACTGGAGGTAAGACTGGATGCAAGTGCATTTAACCCAGTTTATTCAAATGTACAGTAGCATGGCACAGGACACACGGGAAAAAACACAGGATGAAGTGTCAGAATTTAGAACAGTCTGACTGAAGAGACTTTCTCAAACTTGCAGATCTGTCAGGATAAACTTTAGACTCAGCTGCAGACCAGAAGATGAACAATCTTTAGAGGTTTATCACAGCACACAAAAGTCTTTCAATGCACTTGACAAATCCAAAATACAAGCAGAGGTCAAACCAGAAAAAGCAGTCAGAGGCAGGCCAACAATCCAAACGGCAAGCAAGGGAAAAATCCACAGAACAGGCAGAAGGTTCAAAAACAGGTACAGAACAAGGCAGACAGGCAGAAGAAGCAAAATCCAACAGGCAAAATACTGGGTCTAAAAAACAGGCAGAAGTCACATACGAAAGGCAATATCAGCTATATATTTCATTATATTTCATTTCATTTCATTTCATTTCTTTGTTCATTTATTTACACATATCCAAAGCACAGGGGCTGCTTTACTAGGAATGCTCACAGCTCAACAAAAAGGGTATGAGCGAATAATGAAATTTGATTCTTAAACTCGTAATAGTGAACAGAAAAGAATGAAAAGATCATAGGAGATGTCATTGCAGTGATGGCAGTCTTTAAAAATAAATTGCTGTTCAGTGGTCTGCAGCACACTACATCATACTTGGTTAATTTAACTCACTTCAGTTTCTCCAGTTTACATTGTGGATATCCCAATAGAGCAGAGAGCTGCTTCACTCCTGAGTCTTCTGGTTTATTCTCACTTAGATTCAGCTCTCCAAGGTGAGAGGGGTTTAATCTGAGAGCTGAAGCAAGGACAGCACAACCATCCTCTTATACAGCAGTCACCCAACCTAGTAAGATACAGAGTGTGATATCAGTATTCTTTCATCAGTATTGTTTCACTATAGAACAAGCCAGGTATGAACTCACTTTAGTGTCTCCAGTTTACAGTGTGGATTCCCCAGTCCATCAGAGAGCAGCTTCAGTCCTGAATCCCACAGATCGTTGTTACTCAGGTCCAGTACTCTCAGGTCCAAAGTTGAACCGCATTTCTCTGTAAGGTCACACTCATTGAGGCTAAAATGACAATAAAGGGTCAGTGTCATCATCCAGTAATTTGTTCTGGATTGCAGTAGTTGAGTGTGGACTGTGTAATGATGACAGGAATATAACTGAATGCTCAGTGACAACTGAAGGAGAAAGATTTAAAGTTGTACACCATTTATTGATTTTACTCTTAAAATCTAAACAGAGTTCATTCAGTGCAATTATTTTCCATGCGAGGTTTGGGTCATCCATTCACATAGCTTACTATATTTTCAATATTTTATCCCATTAACTCAAGACACAAAATCGAACATTTTGTCTATTCATTATAATGGAAATAATGCACTGTTTTTTGTTTTTCTGTTATTGTTTTTGTTTTCTTTCTTAAAACTAATATTCAAGCGAATGCAGCAATACAAATAATGTCAGTAGAAACACTGGTAATCTTTTTTGTTCTGCAATTATTGGTATCAGATTCAGAGCCAATAAAATTAGCCTGGGCACTGGCTTAAAAGAATTAATGTCATGTAATTCTTATTTTAGGGGGAGAAAACTACATTTCCCAGCTGTATAGGGAACACTTTTGACTTACAGAGCAGCTCTGGAGCCTCTGAACACTGGCCGAAGCTTCAGAAGACATTCATTAGATCTCAGGAACTTCTAATAAACAACAACAACAACAACAATAATAATAATAATAATTTGGTTTGTGTTTTTAATATTCGCTCAATATACTTTAAAACATGTTAAATGTTATCCATTGAATTGGTCTATGTGGGAATTAAATTAATTAGGCTACAGAAGAACATAGAAATGCTTGCTTTGAACATCACTGTTGTCAAAATGTGTGCATTTACACAAGTGAGCAAACCTGTTACAACTTCGCAGTTGTGTCTGAGTAATTATACGAATAAAACAGTGGTTATTTAACATCTGCATCTGTAAATAGTATGCAGAAGTGTGTACCTTACTTACAGTTGTTGGCCTGTAAGTAAACAAATAACAGATACCAAGATTATGATGAATTCCAGAAAATCTTGTCATTCCTCGGTGGTTGTTTTCACTTTGTCATCAAAGACTGGCTCCGTTTAACACCTCCAGATATTTTATCCTATGTCAGTGACTTCGGTAAAATCTAAAAATCATGATTTGGACACGCTGTCATGAGTGTGCGCTGTGGCTAAGTTTGTCAGTTTGTTGGTGTGTGTTCCCCTCAAAGCACAAGCCAAAGAAAACAAAAAAACCCTTTGAAATTCAGGTATTGGACCTTATAGATGTTACCTTACAGATGTTGTTTTACGTTTTAAAGGAACGAGTCTGAATCCACCATATAGCCTACTGCGTTGCTGGGCGTCCAATAAACATTCTGGCCTGCGTGTGTTTTCAAAAGGTTGGAAAGAACACGCAGGTTTACTTACTGATGATGCAGAGGACGAATCGTGTCTGATAGCAAGAACACATTAAAACTACATGAAACCGTTAAACGCAAAACATCATATCGCTTTGGAAAATCTTAATGTAGACGGCAAGTTTACGTTCAGTCTTATGTTGTCACGTAGTCATAGTGTAGGCCTATGCCATCTTGAAAAATCTCTATTATCTACAGGTTCTAACCAACCTCTCACTCGGTGGAACGAGAGAGCCGTTGATACTAAAAAAGTTCTCTGCTGGAGAATTTTTTCCATTTATTCAAAAACTGCAGCAAAGTGCCCAGAATAAGCAATGCCAGAGTTTAGGGTAGAGGAGAAGATGATTGTTAAAATGCTTCTGTGTGAATAAGAACGCTACGGACTTGAAGCCCATAGTTTTGTATTTTAATGGGATGCCAGTGAAAATATCCAGTACCACAAATGTATAGAAACGGTACACGTAGTCTTTCTGCAATATTTCTGTTTGACACTTCTCTTGCACAAGAGCACTGTCTAATAATAATAAAAACTTTTATGCCATTTGTGTGTGCAGCTTAAGGCCGTCACACCAAATTGATTAAAGTGGGCCTAAACAGGATGTCACAGATGAGAATAAAAACCTTCAGGTCAAAAGTTCACTGAACAAACTGTAAATGCATCAGCAGTTGCAGTTTCACAGTTATTTGCCAGATGGTTATATTTTCTGCTGCTTTCAAAACTGCATTTTGCAAAATAAAAACATTGCTTAAATGTAATACAGCTAGGCAACAACGAGTGATATCAGTCAGGGATATTTGGAACAATATCAACACCCCTTCCTTAAAAATAAATGAAATAAAAATAAATAATCACTATTCATCCTCTAGATGGAGACAAAGACTTTTGGTTTGATAACAAAATCAGGCACATATAGATGTGGACAGGAATAAACCAGTTTGAATAATTTAGCGTAAAAATGAGTTGCTTTACTGGAATATTTCATGCAGCAAAGGAATGGCTGACTTGAGCTCGCATTTGTCAGTTTAATTTGAACACGGAATGAGGGACAAATAGCGGGGAAAAATTGAAGCGCATTTAACTAGGCCTTTCACAAACGGTATCAGTTTATAACTACACTCGGCCAAAGAGTAAATAGATAAAAATATAAAGATGCCTACAGATTCTAAATTGGTTGTTAATAAAACACGTTGACCGTCATCTTATCATCCATATCTCCTTTCACAGAACACTGGCAAGGGTCACTAAATCTCTGCAGCGTACAGACCTATCTGAACAAAAAGGTTTCTTCGGGTGCAGTGGGCCGAAAGCTACTTTAAGCCCAGTACCATTAAGAATATTGAGTCTTTTACAAATCGATTTAGGTGGCTCTTAAAAGAGCCTTTTGGGTTCGGCGTAGGTAAGACGTCAATTTAAGCACGCTCGCCACGAATACGGCGGGCCAGCTGGATGTCCTTGGGCATGATGGTGACTCTCTTGGCGTGGATGGCGCACAGGTTGGTGTCCTCGAACAGCCCCACCAGGTAAGCCTCGCTGGCCTCCTGCAAAGCCATGACGGCGGAGCTCTGGAAGCGCAGGTCGGTCTTGAAATCCTGAGCGATTTCCCTCACCAGACGCTGGAAGGGCAGCTTACGGATGAGCAGCTCGGTGGACTTCTGATAACGGCGGATCTCTCGGAGAGCCACGGTGCCGGGCCTGTAACGATGAGGCTTCTTGACGCCACCGGTGGCAGGGGCGCTTTTGCGAGCAGCCTTGGTGGCCAGCTGCTTCCTGGGGGCTTTACCACCGGTGGATTTGCGGGCGGTCTGCTTGGTTCTTGCCATGCTTCCAGTCAATCTGCTTTGACTAACAGCAAAAGTGTGCAAGGCTACCGTCTATCAAGGCATTATAAAGCTTTGAGGCTGCCTACTCTGATTGGACAGCGCAGTGCTTTGTGCTCTGATTGGACGAGAATCAGTTCGGGGCACATGCAAGACCTGCTCGTGCTCTCTGCTTTTGCTTGCCGCCTGAAATTCAAACTGTGCAGACCCGCCCCTGCTTTGTGGCGCCCGCCACAACTTCTAATTTCTGCTTGTATGTGGAGTTGCGAACCTATTAATGTATTATTCACGCATTATTGTGGAATTAACGTTAAAACAAGGAAACAAACAAATGTGTACACATTTCCCCCCTTTTTGGTCTTAACGGTCAAGATTTGAAGAAACATGTTTACGTGAATGTGTCCGTGCTACCCTGATACAAACGCAGCACAGTTTGTGACAGAAGCGGAAACATTAAAAGTTAATACTTTGTATCATAATTTACGGATTAGAGACTTTACATCTGAAGTTAAGGATACGGTTATGAGGGAGACTGTAACGACATAAGAATGACCCTGTATTGGAAAGCCGTGAGAAGTTCATTACACACTGCGTGTCATCCCTCGGGTTTAATACAAACGTACACGAGAATTTCTTAAAGAAATCAGAATAATTCTTTCGATTTCAAAACAGAATGACTTGCGTATATCGGATGTGAATACAGCAATCAGTCTGTCGGGGGAAACAAACTCAAGGCGAGTGTGTCCAAAGCCAGTCTATATATAGCAAAACGCAGCATAATCCACAGGTTACGGTAGATCTTACATTTGATCTACTTATACTGGTGTCTTTTAGGCGTTATAGAAATATTCGTTGCTTTGGGGGAATAATTGTGTGATCACCAGTTAACTCCAAGTGTAGTGTAACGCAACTAAGTCTGATGTGAGACAGCAATACCAAATCAGTCATTTAGCTCTTTTTATGGAGTAGTTGGGTGGCTCTTAAAAGAGCCTTTGGGTATGTGAAGAGCAGGTCACAGCTGGAGACTTTACTTGGCCTTGGCCGGCTTGTCGGTCTTCTTGGGCAACAGCACTGCCTGGATGTTGGGCAGCACGCCACCTTGAGCGATGGTGACTCCGCCGAGCAGTTTGTTCAACTCCTCGTCGTTGCGGACGGCCAGCTGCAGGTGACGGGGGATGATACGGGTCTTCTTGTTGTCGCGGGCAGCGTTACCAGCCAACTCCAAGATCTCAGCGGTCAGATACTCGAGCACGGCGGCGAGGTAGACAGGAGCACCTGCGCCAACACGCTCGGCGTAGTTGCCTTTGCGCAGAAGCCTGTGCACACGACCGACAGGGAACTGGAGTCCAGCCCTGGACGACCTGGTCTTAGCCTTGGCCCTGGCTTTGCCACCGGTTTTGCCTCTTCCGCTCATGTTTACGTTCTCGCAGGCTTTCTCAAAAGCAAATCGAAATACCCCACTGTAATGTGGAGGCCCTTATTTATGGCATTTGCTGCCGTCTCTGGATTGGCCAGTGTCTTGCTGTGATGTAAACCAATCATCGCACTGGAGTCACAAGCAAAGCCAACCCACTCCACCCCTCACTTTCGTTCCAAAAAATATTGCGAAAGTGCATGCTCTAGCTAAAGAGCAAACCAAATCTGTAAGTGAAGTTAGACAATGTTTTTATTCTTTACAAATATGTATTTATGGGTTACATGCAGAGACAAATTCACTGCTCGATGTTCACAGTGTGTGTGTGCAATCACGGAGACTTAACTTATACACCCAAAGAGCATCTTATACATCAGAAACTTATGAAAAATGAGACTCTGATATCGAAGGTGAAAGTATACCATCCGATAAAATGTATCTTATAGCGTGATGAATCATTTTTTCTTTCTCTCGCGATGTTCTATCATTTGTCTCTTATATAACGACAGTTGTTAATGGATCAGTTGTCGCTTATGCACTAGTGTGACGTCTAACTTAAGACCAAAAATACGTAAGTTCTTCTCAACATGTCAGTGTCTGAAAAAGTCACGGGGGCCTCGAATGCACGGTATAGATGTGAACCTGCTAACTGTAATCCTATAGATCTAGTGATTTTTTTATGAACTGGTGATGATATTACAACACATGCTCACATGGAATACCGTCCTTCATAAAAGAGAAGTGGGTGGCTCTTAAAAGAGCCGTTGGATTGGGTAAGTCCTCGAGTTTAGGGTTTATTTCTTTACTTCTTTTTGGGGGCTGCCTTCTTTGCCTTGGGCTTAGCTGCTTTAGGCTTGGCTGCCTTGGGCTTAGCAGCTTTAGGCTTGGCTGCCTTGGCTTTCTTGGGGCTCTTGGTGGCCTTCTTGGGCGCTGCGGGCTTCTTGGCCTTTTTGGGGCTCTTGGCGGCTTTCTTAGCAGCGGCAGCGGGCTTCTTTGCCTTCTTGGGGGACTTCTTAGCCGCAGCTGGCTTCTTTGCCGCTGCCTTCTTAGGCTTCTTGGCGGCGGCGGGCTTCTTAGCTGCCGGTTTCTTGGCTTTCGGTGCTGCTTTCTTGGCAGGCTTCTTCTTGGTGGCCTCCGCCTTCTTGTTCAACTTGAAGGAACCAGAAGCGCCGGTTCCTTTGGTCTGGACAAGGGTGCCTTTAGTTACCAAGCTTTTGACTGCAATCTTGACACGAGAGTTGTTCTTCTCCACGTCGTAGCCACCGGCAGCTAAGGCTTTCTTGAGAGCGGCGAGGGAAACCCCGCTTCTTTCCTTGGACGCGGACACAGCTTTAACAATGAGTTCGCCAACGCTGGGTCCCGCTTTTCTGGGCTTGGATGCCGCCTTCTTCTTAGGCGCTTTAGCCGGCGCTGCGGCGACGGCGGGTGCTGGAGCCTCTTCTGCCATTTTAGCGACTTTCCTTTCAACTTTTCTAACACGAACGTACTGATACTCAACCGGAGATATCCTCGGACTGATTTGATTGCACAGCGGAGGGCTGGCCTTAAACGTCATATGAGAACCGTTTAGACTCAACTGCGCAGTCTGTTTCTGTGCTTCAGCGACTGCAGCTCACTTGTGTTTTCTCTCCAAACATTTTCGTTAATATTTGGATTAAGGGAATGTATGGCACAGCGAAAACTTTACAGAGCCCTACCAACGACTCTCCCCCTTTTGCAAATTTGAAGCGAATGGATGAGCCTTTGTTTCTTTAAGCGCTTCTCCCTCATAACCGCGCCGTTGGTCGTCAGAAACGACTGGGCAAAGGTGTGTTAGAAGAAATAACTGAAGTATGAATGGAGAAACACTTGTCATATGCCCCATACAGACCCTTTAACGCTTTGAATGGAAGCCTTGGCACTACAAGAAAATGGCTGAAAACGGGCCTGATAGATTTGACATGTCTACAAAAGGCTTTCCATGTGTGTGCTTGAAGCACACTGTTTATGCCTTGGCCTAACTTGTAGCCCTTACCAGAATACAGGGCACTCAGGAGTATGTCATTTTAGAATGACCTCAAATCATTTATTTATTTAGTCAGTTGTGGTATTGATGTTCTTCATACATCCTGAAAGGAATACTTGCAAAAACATTTCCAGAATGGTTGCTTTTAGAATATTACGCTAAAATACACACATACATATAATAATAATAATAATAATAATAATAATAATAATAATATCACTATTTATAGTCTCAAAGGGCTTTACATGTCTATAACAAATCAAAATTATATCATGCATAAGTTCAAGAAAACAGATAAGTCTTTAGTTTTGTTTTAAAGGAATTGAGAGAGTTTGCCTCTCTAACTTCTTTAGGTAAACCATTCCAAAGGAAGGGAGAACGGAAGGAAAAGGCTCGGTTGCCAGCAGACTTCTTTTTAACTCTGGGAATGATTATTATTATTATTATTATTATTATTATTTCTAATAATAATAATGTGTGTGTGTATATATATATATATATATATATATATATATATATAAAATCAAATACGCATTGGCCTTAATGTGCTGACTACCAGCGTCCTAATAATTCTATAGGAGCTGTGAGATGGCATGACTTGTGATCAGTAAATGGGATCTTTGCTTCATGAAGAGAGTTGACATTATAGGTTCTCATACTGATATGGAAAAAAAAATCCATGAAAGTGTTTACAGCTGTCAAAAAACCTTCAGAAACACTCATATTATGCACTAAAATTACAGCAAGCTAACGTGTAGTTAAGAATGTAGTATGATTTACAGTTGAAAACATGTGGTTGTTGTAAAAGAGTAGAAAAGGCAGATCTGTACATGTCAGGTTCACCACGGGAGGCTGTGCTGTATGAGCATGGCCAAAAAAAAAATTTGACAAATAACAAAGAACTCCATTTTTATGGTTACACTCCTGTTTCTGCTGTGTGGAGTAAAACCACCATATACTGTATGTCACCCAACACACAAGAAATGTTCTGGTGATGACATGTTATTTACATTCGTATTTATCCATTTTGCAGATGCTCTTATCCTAAGCGACTTCCAGGAGTGATTAAGGAGCCGATTGTTGCTCACATTCTATGTTGCATTAGTTTCATCCGACAGATCTGTAAATGGTTCCATTTCTAATGAAGTTACTACCTGAGAAAAACTGTACATGAACTGTTTTAGCACTAGATTCACTACATTAAACATCAGGGGTTTTAATTTCTTCCCTAACCATTCCATCCATTGGAAATTTGTTGTCCTGTTGGAACTGAAGCAGTGTGGTTATTTTAAGTGAAGTCACACACACAGTTTCTCATTTTGAAGCAGAAAACAAGAACAATTCTGTAAAACAAAGTACAAAAGTACCAAAGATAAGAAAGGCTCTCCGTGACAACTCAAACATTCAAATCAATTTTGTATAGCTCATGAGATGGCCCCAGGTGATTATACCAAGTAAAGCCTTTTCTGTAGCGTCATCCAGAAAACACCGGCATCAAATTACATATTTACACAAACATTACCCTAACACCATGTAAATAAGAAATTTTCCACCCCTGAATTACTCTCATTACCCATTGCTGAAATGTTCATAAACGCCTACACACTGGGCATGAGTGTTTGTGAGCACACAATTGCTCATGTGACCAAGGCGCTATACACAACATGAGGCCTAAAAACCTGCCCAGATGGGTCATAATATGCGTGTTTGCCCAAAACATTGTCTTGTGCATTTTTATTCCAATAGCAAGATGGACAGTTCTTTTCCAGATTTAGTGAGTGGCTCTTAAAAGAGCCTTTGGGTTAGAAGTGCTTCTTTGTTGCAGTTTACTTGGAGCTGGTGTACTTGGTGACGGCCTTGGTGCCCTCAGACACGGCGTGCTTAGCCAACTCACCGGGGAGCAGCAGACGCACGGCGGTCTGGATCTCCCTGGAGGTGATGGTGGAGCGCTTGTTGTAGTGCGCCAGGCGAGAAGCCTCTCCAGCGATACGCTCGAAGATGTCGTTGACAAAGGAATTCATGATTCCCATTGCCTTGGAAGAAATACCGGTGTCAGGGTGGACCTGCTTCAGAACCTTGTACACGTAGATAGCGTAGCTCTCCTTCCTGGTCCTCTTGCGTTTCTTGCCTCCTTTGCCAGCCGTCTTGGTCACGGCTTTCTTGGACCCTTTCTTGGGTGCAGACTTGGCGGGCTCAGGCATGATTGCAGTCGTTCGAAAACTAAGCAACGAATAAATGAGCCTGGCACAGTACCCACTCTAAGTAAAGCGTCTTATGCAAATAGAACTGAAATCCGCCCTCCTCCGCTTTCATTTCCTTGTAACAAAATCTATTGGCAGGTTGTAACACGCACGCCGTCTATTGGCCGTCTGATGTTCTGACGACACGCAAGGCCCTCCAGTGGGAAAGTCACAGAGGCTGAACAAAAATTTGGTTTTGCGCGGGCTCCATGCTCCCCAGCCCCCTACAAACTCCTTTGTTCTGCCTTCAATGCTCTATGAATATCACTGTACAAAACATTTATTACTCTATAAGAGCATCTAACATACAAGTGTATATTTTTTGGTGATTTATCTATGTCGCTCGGACTTTTCAGCGTCTCTTACGCCACCGTTTATTCGGTCTTCAGATAGTTCGTATGTCCACACACATACATGCACCATTTTCACTTGCCTACCGTTAGAGATGAGAACATTTAATAGCCGCGGTTCAGTTCCATTTGCCAATATATTACTAATTTCATATCATATTATTTCATTGAAACTGGCCGTGCTAGAGTACTTGATTGGATTTTGGCCACACTATTATTTCAAACTGCAAATACAGTAATACGCACAACAAGCATTACATATTTAAGCATATTACCTAATCTGAAATTCCTGCTGTCGTTTGCGTTTAGGCTACAAGAGCTTGCAGCTCTACGGACCACTAATGAACAACTTCAGCATACCTCTGGGGGAACAGCCTGAAAAGCCGGTAATTCGCACGCACACTTTTTCACTTGCCGAGCATTACAGATGAAACCTCTTTTTTTCTTAGCCGTGGTTCACTTACATTACATTAATTAATTTGGCACAGGCTTTTATCCGAACGTGATTTCCAATACCGGCAGAATACAAACCGTACACACAACCATAAAGAGCTGCCTGTGGTATGCATGCCGCCATTAAGTACGGCATTAGAATACACAGAGACGTAGGACATGTTGAGGGAAAAAATAGAAAAAGAGAAGGAGAGAGAGCTACAGTTGGACACAAGTGTCTGACAGATGAATAATTAAGGCATTGTTGACCGCCAGAAAATTTCACCAAAATGAGCGTAAAGCAAAACCTGTGGAAGGGGAGGAAATCTACATCATAAAGGTCAAAGCATGTGCACGCAAGACGGGACGTTATGTCGGTTGTTGTAAATAATGTTTGACCCATTTTATCTGGAATTGTCTTCGGTGACGAGTGTTCAAATATTTCAGTTACACCGCAATATTTGGGTTAAATAGCAGATGCAGTAATATGCGTAGCAATACACACTTCTAATGTATGCAGACTCTGAAGGATCGGCAAGCTCAAACAGATGGTGCTTCAATCACTACACAATTTCAGCATACGTATTGGTGAATGCAGTCAGGGGAAACGGGCACGGACATGCAATTAAAGCTAAGGCTTTATAAAACTAGCCAAATTAGGTTTTAATCGACAGACGCTAAGAGATAATCACTGGAACCCAAAGCAACGCCTCTGTGTTTGTCAGACAGGAATACAGCACGTTTGTAAATCAATGTGGGCGGCTCTTAAAAGAGCCTTTGGGTTCGTATTGTTGTTTTTCAAGTTGTTTAACCGCCGAAGCCGTACAGAGTACGTCCCTGGCGTTTCAAGGCGTACACAACGTCCATGGCAGTCACGGTCTTTCTCTTGGCGTGCTCGGTGTAGGTGACAGCATCACGGATGACGTTTTCCAGGAACACTTTCAGCACACCACGGGTCTCCTCGTAGATGAGACCAGAAATACGTTTGACACCGCCACGGCGAGCCAGACGGCGAATAGCTGGCTTAGTGATGCCCTGGATGTTATCGCGAAGCACTTTGCGGTGACGCTTAGCGCCTCCTTTGCCAAGCCCTTTGCCGCCTTTTCCTCTACCAGACATTTTGTTCCTATTTGGTTAAGTTCAGAACAGTGAAGCCCTCTGTAACAAACGCCCCTTTATATTCTTGTGAAAAGGACCTCCTTGAAACCATGCGGCGTTTCTCCCCGCCCCCATATTGCATTGTCTGCTACGGATGGCGAAATGCTGAAACACACTAATTTTTACTTTTAGTCAGTGGAACCTCTTAAACTCTGTTTTCGGTGCAGGTCTTTTACTTGAAGTAAAACATGTGTTCGAGCAACAATCTAAATCAGATCACATTTTCATGCCTGTACTTTGTATGTCTAAAAAAACCCCTGTTGATTCAATTAGGCGTGAACCCTCTTTTTCTTGAACTGTTAGAGAGTGGCATAAGATAAAGTTTGTATAATGAAATTACATCAATGCATGCCAAAACCAATTATACTTAAAATATATAATAACACTTTAAGTTATAACTAAATCAAATTGTTTCCTCCTAAAATAAAGGTTATAGTTTAAACAGTCAAATGTTTTCCAACATGTGAATCGTTACTTCACTAATTTGCAACAGTAGTGACATCTTGTGCATCTGGTCTAGCCCTAGAAGGCACAGAAATGTGTTTTCTCTATGACTTAAATGTGGGCTTAAGCAGAACATCACCCTGTGAAAGTACTGAGTCAAAAGACAAGACAAATCTAAAAGTTGAACCCAGACAAGGAGTAGACCTGATCACTGCTCATCCAATTCTCTTGCAATCAGGTCAAACGAGCTGGGGATTGGGGGGGCAAAGTGAAAAGAACCACACCATCTATCAGTGTCTCTGATGATCGTTTTAAAGACATAATCACATTCAACCACAGGGCTTACGTATACTTAGTATGATGGAGTATCTATGAACGATACTCATTCTCATTCTATATCTATGAATGATAACTTCACGTAAAGCACATACAGCCTAATGTTCTTGACATTTTCTAACAGTGTTGTTTACCTTGTCTTTATTGTTTTAGAGCAATACTTTTGTGGCGCGTATTTCCTATTACCAACATCTCGGTTTTGTGATTAAAGCCTTAAAGCCTCTGTAAACCTGAGAATGTGCATAGACCACATTTATGTTCTAAAAGGAGTTCCTGAATAATGTGGATGTAAGCTCAGATATACTCCCTCTTTGGGTTGAAGAATAGAACCACTGAATCAGTTTCTGACAGAGTAACCTGGGTTCTGATCTTAACACCAAATACAGTCACCATAATGGGATCATTCTGCTTGTCTTTGGCTGTCTGTGTCAGATACGCTGGTGTGGGAAGAGGTCATAGCTCTGTGAAACACCATATTTACAGTCCATACAGTGGTACAGGCATCTTTGGCATGCACTCAAATGCCACAGAACCACAAAACTTCGCTCGGTACATCAGAGTAGGTCTCAAGTATCATGGTTGTTTTTGGGGGGGTTTTTAAACTGAAGAAATGACTATAATCTGTCCCAAGGATTTTCAGGATATTTATTCTAGAACACACTGCTTACAACTTTGGTTAAATTTGATTGGCTATAGGAAAAATACATTTTTGCGCATTAATAGGTATTCGCACAAGACTAACAAGAATAAAATAAATGAATGCCACAAAGACAAGGAAAACTATACAGAGGGTTCTCTGCTGTGGTTGCGGTGAACTCCGGAGAGGAACAGGAGTGATGTGGTTTGATGAGGTTAGAACAACATGGACTGTAGGGACTTGCGCACAGTGGCCATCTCCTGCTGTTGCTAGTGTGACAGACAAATGGTACATGCAAAGTAAAGAAGTAAGACCGCACTACAGAGAGAAACCATTTGTCTGGGGATTTACCTTGATGTAGAATTTCGTTCTGGGCCTAATGTTACACTAGTGACCTTATGGTTCTTGTGTTTAGATGCTCTCAGCCCTAGCTGGATGAAAAATACTTGACTTTTTCTATTTAACCGATGTCCTTCCCCAATAGCTTAATTTAGTTACTGTCAGGTCAAGCATGAGACAGTATGTAACCAGTTTGATATAAACTGCTCATTTATTAACTCACCGTGTCCATCAAAATTTTCTTCTGGAGCAGAGCCATCTCTTTCTTCAGTTCTACCTGTGCTCCCTGAATGAAGGCTTCATGGCTTTTCTCCAACTCCTCCATGCTCTAAAAACAAATACTTCAATTAAAGTAAATTATTAATCATTTTACTACTAGCAAAATGAAAACACGTCTATGATGTGAAATCATGCTAAAAGGTGGATGAATTACATCTGGATTTGAACAACTAAAGTTACAGACTGACAATTCCATAAAAAGAAGTGTGTAGGTCCAGGTTTTGGTTACAGGGCAAGTCCATCTTTAGTTAAATGAATAAAATGTTCTTACAATCACTGTCATACAGGCGATATTGAAAACCTCTGTCAAAAGGTACCAAAATAAATGTAAAAAAAGAGATTTTAAAATGAGTGTGTTTCAACTGCACTGCATGCCTATAAAAGCCTCTCACCTTAATGAACTGATCATACAGATCTTTGACGGTTTTCAGTTTCTGTTTCTGCACAACTCTGGCTTGCTGAAAGAGTTTCTGTTGCTGGCGGAACAAATTCTGTCCAAACAGGAAAACCATTTACATTTATTCACTTGGCAGACACTTTTTTCCAAAGTGACTTTCATAATGAATATACACAACACATGCATAGCTGAGGAGGCATGAGACAACAAACAAGCCTGATATGTCAGTGCTGCGGTTGTAAGTGCCATCATTAAGGCTGTGAGAGTCTCACAACAAACAAAGGCTGATAAATGTATAGTCAGGGCAGGAACATTAAGGTTTGCGAGGTACCAATCATTACATTTAAGCCTGCCTAAGAACAGCACTCCACTGTTACCAGGTGCTAGGGTGAAATGTGGAGATTTCTTCACACTGACATTGAGTTTCTCCTCTTGCTCATCAGACTTCTGTGCGTCCGTCTCCCACTGCTGCAGCACAGAGAAGACTTGCTGGGAATAGTCCTGGATCAGTTTTTCTCTGAGGAAACATCAGCACACTGACAAATGCATTCAGATTGGAGAGAGTTCAGGGTCTCTCTGTCAGAACAACAACGGTCTGACCAGAATCAGAAGTGTTGCTCATCGTGTTTAAATGCGGCCTCGTCAAATTTATCTCCAAGTATGAGGTGAACACAATAATCACAATAGTCTTCTTTTACCTCTGACAGTACTGGCTCTTCCACAGCTGCTCAATCTTCTGAGTGCTTCCCTTCAGGGAGTTTTTGGTGAGAGTTTCCAGGCGTTTCCTCTTAGCCTGCATGGTCTTGCTGATGTCAGCTGAGAAACATCAGTTACGTTTACATGCGCACAGTATGCTGATTCACAGCTTTACCATACTCTGTTTACGAACTATTTTTATACACAGCAAAAAGTGACATTTGCAGGTATTATGTGTTCTGTATAATTCTGCACTGTACTCTTAATAAATCCACAATACATGTGTGGTTTTCCCAAACGCAGCATGCACATGGAATGGAGGAATTCACAAAACAATGTTTACATGACTGTTTGTCCCATTTAACATAGGTTTGCGCATATCTTATTCAGGTTGCTAATTAAAAGACGGTCTGATTAGGCTATCGCTGTTTGACTGAGATGTTTATGTGACAGTGTATGTTATTTCTGAAAAACCTGAATAATTCAGGTGAAAACTAAGGAACCCTTAGTTAATAAATAATTAATGTCAAAGTTCACACCACTTCATTGTATATTTAAATTAATATTTTTTTTAGCATTGTTAATATAATTTTTTAAAAAAATGATCAAGCATTGTCTCTCAAATTTAAACTTAAAGGAGTATCTACGACAAGAAAAGATTGAGGATATAGTGTTTTCCTGACACTAGGTGAGATGAATTAGCAGATTCCTCTTACCTCCAAATCTCTCCAGCATTGTCTGGACCTCATTCCTAAAGACACAGGACAAAACTGTACAGGTCTAGTCACTTTGGTTTTAAGTTTAATCTCCTTCTTCTCATTGACCCCCCACCCAAAGTTACTCACCCCACACTTAAATGAAGGTCATCGTTCTCAAAAGAGTTGGCAGGTCTCTTCTTGGTTGACTTCTCAACTATTGGTGTTTCTTGTGTTTAAAAAAAATATATATATAAAATTAATTATGAAAAAATTAAGACATTGTGGGGCACAAGGTCAAAACTGGTGTCAGGATTTTCATGTTCCAACATACAGTTTTGCATTGCTGTAGTTACTGATCACCTGATAAAGCAATAAAGTAGCTTACTGAAGTTATCCAACATTGTCCATGGCAAGTTTGTAGAATTATTTTACACCATCAGACCATTATCTAACACAGATCACAAAACAAACCCTGTCTTGCTTCATCCTCTGAACCACTCAGACCCTTCTTGTCTTCTGCCTCTACATCGAAGTCAAAAGCTTTAAAATCAGTGGAATCTGCCATCTGCTTGGTCTTCTTATTCTGTTTTCTCCCTGTAGCAGCCATGTTCTGAAAAGCAATGTTATTATAATATATGTTATAATGTTATATATAATAACCTACGTAAGAACTGCACGTCATAGAATAATTCAGGTTAAACTGGGTAGCTGTCAAACTGCACGGTGAGAAACAGGGTAAAATGACACCTTTTGCTAATCTACAATAAACCGAACAGGCAGGACGCTGTTCATTTATGAAGAAGACTCAGTCAGCGCAGGAACAAATCTGACAGGGGCATTAGGTTAACCGCGGGGAGGCGCGCCATAAACTGCCGTTCGAGAACTATGATTTAAATACTTGAGTTTGCCGTCAACAACCAACACACCAACCCAGTTTCATTTAGCAAAAAGGTTTTCACTCTTAATATGATAAATATAAATTAATTAATAATTTAAAGCGGATTAGATAAACTGTTATCTGATTAGTAGCTAGCTAGCCCGACGAGCAGTATTAGTATAGCAATGTTAGCATCTTGCCGAAATCCAGCGACAACCGAAGGTAACGGACACTCCTGCGAACTCAGAAAAGTAAGTGAAATTTAATTGACCAAGTAATAACGTTGACAACATGTCCTGACAATCCCTGCCTTTACTCATACACTTCTCTGTACGAAAAGGGTGAGTTTAGGCGTCTGTGAGGTACCTAATTTCTCGACACTTGACTGAAGTTCAGACCTTCCTTGAGCGAAATGAGTCCGTTGTATTTTTAATAACTTCCCCCGAGTTCTTGCTCAGTCATTACTAAGACAGTTGTCTATCTATCAGAGTTTCTCAGTTGCTCACCTTGCTGTACCTGAGAAGCTTCAAGTCTTGGCTCCAATGTTTGACAGAAAGTTCTCACAAATTGTTCGTAGAGAATAGGCGCTGGAGTGTACGTTTTACCTCAATACTTCTGTTCCAGCGCGCGACACATTGCAGTACTTACACGTGCAACTGAATCAGTTCTTTACAGCGTTGCCAGATGGTAAATGTTAAAATATCGTACCAGACAGGGGCGCCGGAAGCGGGGGGTACTTGCCTGGCATTGCAAGCAGTCAAGAGTTGCATGTCAACCCATGTCTGCATTTCTTCTGTGACATTTGTTTATCCATACAGTCCCATCACCCAGACTGCTAAACTCGACAAGTTAGCATTACCTTTGTGTTCAGACACAGGCTACTTCGACTACATATGATGCAGTCTGAAAAAAACAATCATCTCTCGCAAACCAAATTATAACTCTGGAAAAGTTAAGCGTCAAACGGGACTCGGAGGATCTAGAGTCGCGTTTGGTTATTTACTTTTTACAGAATGTAACGCCACTGCTGTAAGCTTCCCGTTTCTGTGTCAGACTGCGGGGAAATGGTGCATTTAGCTGCCAGAATTAAGAACGCGGGCAGCTGTACTTTTTAGCGCATGAACAAAGCGTGTATGCTTTATGAACTGCAACCTTCATGGACACATCTATTACTGAGCAAGAAAAAAGTTTGAAGTCTATATTTATATGGTACCCATTCTTGTATACAATATTCACAATACAATAGAAACGAAAGTTTATACAAAAGTCTTGACCACATGACAACAATAAAGCTTTGTGACAAATTCAAAATCAGAAAAAAACATTACTTTGGCGCCAGTGCTCAGCACAGCATGAAACAGTGACTCCCTGCTCCAGTGAATAATGGCAGTTTGATTACTAAATGTCAAATTTTTCTTCACATATGATATGTCCATTTTCTTCGTAGTCTTCTCGAGTGACCACCATTTCCTCGAAGTCTGGGTTTTCTGCCAGCTGCATCGGTAAAGGCGAGACAATTGGCGTGTGAGAGAACTGCTGCCCGAGGCAATGCCTAAGTTTGAATGCGGAAGTCTATTCATTTAACATTTAAGCACACGTTCTTTTAATATTACAGGTGGAAGTGGTGGAATGTAATTGAATAAAATTCTATTTCCTTTTAGGGGCAATCCCATGGGCACAAAGTGCACTTGGCAGCTGCTGAAAATGAAATATAAAAACATAGTTCAAACAGGTAAGACGCATTTTGCTTAGGCCTATAGGCTCATGATTGTACCTCATTTTGGTTTTAATCATATTTGACATATTAAACAGAGTAAATGTCATTCAGTGGCTATTTCAACTTGGAGTAGCTTTAACCCCCAACAGAATGCTGTTTTTAAGACACACAAATGTCCTCTCGCCTAATATCCTGCTTAGCAGATTAACATTTGGGCTGTAAGTACGCCCACATATTTTGTCAATTATAGTAGTTTAAAGTATACTGAAACAGAATGCTCTTCATCACAGGATGATGATGATGAAGACACGTTGTCTGCTGCCACAGAGAGGGATTCAGAAAGGCCTACTGTGGTCTACATCTTAATATTATGTATGGTAGCTACTGATATTTCTCTCCCTGTTAAAATGTTTTTACATTCTTGTGTGGAATTTTGAGTTTAAATTGCACATTGAAGGGATGACACGTTCTTATCCTTTTTAACAGAGCATGACTGGGCATTACCAGGAGGAGAGTCCATCAACCTCCACAGCACAGATTGACACAGTGAGATGTTCAATAAATGGCAGGTTAATTCTGCATGTGGAACTAGAATTTAATGTCATCCTTATGTTTTCTCAGTTATGAATTAAGGAGTTGTATAAAATGCATCTCCTGAAGAAAATGGCTAAAACTGACTGAGAAATGATGCACTTGCAGTGGCAGATTAAAACAATCTAAATATAGTAATTGTTGTATTTGTAGGAAATAAAGAAGACTAAAATGTGACTGATTTTTCTTTATTTGACTGCTGGGGATGGTGGTATCTTAATCTGTGAAATGTTTTTGGCAAATTATCTTTTGGACGGCTCCTCTATCAAGGACATCTGCAGGGTGGATGGGACTGTCTTCCTCAGGATTGTTCATTTGTGCTGCTCTCCTCTAATTGTGGCAATATTATGGAGAACAACACATGGAAAAATAGCGTCACACGCCGTCTCTGGGGTTACTCTGACTTTACGCAGACGCTGGAGCCGGGCTTTGAGCATGCCTATTGTCATCTCAACCCGGGCTCTAGTCCTGCAGTGAGCCACACTGGAACGTTGTTGGGGGCCCAGCTCAGGGTCAGGGTAAGGGCTCAACAGAGAGGGCTGGCATGGGTATGTTACACACTTGACTAAATGATGCTCGGGACAAGTGTTGGTTTTTTGGTAAGTTTTTCCGTTTATTCCGTAACGTCCAATAAATCGATATTCTTCCAACAATCTCCTCTCACCGGTTCGCACTCTACTCACTCGACAGTTTTTTTCAACGGATTCTACTACTCCAGCAGGTAAGTATAGCGCATGTGCGCTTGTCCGTAACCCTAAGCAACGGGTATGTGTTCAAGAACCGAAACATTTCTCATTCCCTTTACTCACAATCCCTTATACCCAAACTGTCCGTATTTTAAACAGTTGAACACAGCATGAAACAGAGGCAATAACTAAAATATCAGAATGCAACAACAAAGAGAAGGTCTACAAAATCCTGGTGGGGATACAAAAAAAATACAAATGGGAATACAAAATTACCATTAATGGAGGGGTGTGCCACAGGTACTCTGTCACCAAGAAGGTGGCCATCAAACGCTCCTGTAATTATACACTGGATACATTTTAAGGGTGTTAAAAGAGGGAGACAAGGAATGATATTTGTGCAAAGCTTTACTTACCATGTGCAAATCTGTTGCTCAGGGTACACTAATGATACATTCGTATATCATGCACGGAGCTGGGCCACTGGCTTCAACATTTGTGATAAAGTGCGCTGCATCACATGTGATCTTGACAGTGCAGAGAATGAGATATATTAGTTGCAGTATATTGTGATGTACAGACTTCCTATTCACATAGTCTACTTCATTAACTGAAGGAGCAGTGATAGGGATCTGTGTGCCATCGATGAAGCCCATGACACTGGGAAACGCTGCAACATAAAAACTAACGACTGATCCCAGTCTGAGGTCGCAGCAGAATATCATGAACACGATATAATTTAAAATATCATCATTAACTTTAACTGAATGATTCTACATCAGTCACCTGTGATCCTGTGTAATTCCTCCTCGATGGACCTTGGAGGTTTGACACTACGAAAACGTGCAGTAGCCGTTTAAATGCAGTGGACACTTTTTTACGGCTCTACAAACAGTTTCTTTCCCGATATATTCGGCGTCGCCAGTGTTATAAAGGAAACTCCCGTCGGCAAAAAAATAAAAAGCAAGGAATTTGCTTCGATCTGAGAGCAAGAAGTCCACGGTATCTAACATTAGAAATGTAGTCCGGAGTTGTTCGGATAAATGATAGATTGTGATGAAAAACGGTAACGCTCGATTACGTAGTCATCAGGGAATGATAATGCATCTAATTGGGGTCTCATAAACCTCTCCCGACATAAGGCTATGCGAATTAATTTGGCTTCAACACCGATCGGGTTAGCGACGAAGGGACGCGCCATGTTTGACAGCTACTTCAGGTTCAGCCGGAGGGAGGAGCGAGGGAGAAACTCAGGGTTTGCTGTAGAAAACATGCCAGCGAGCAGGTTAGGTTCATAGAGTCAGTTACCACGGTTTGAGGTACCTCGCTTTCTGGAACGGAAAAGCCAGTTTCCTTCATCTCAGGGTTAAAAAACTTTTCACTAAACCCGCTCTCTGAAATACCCCCCAGATCTCGGATGTCTTTTCTTACCTTATTATTTATGATGAAAAAGACCTAACATGTGGAATAAAAAGTAATAAAGTCACGAAAATCTGTCTATTTACGAAATGTGTCAATGAACGAGCAGTATGTCCTCTGAGAGTGCTATTTCAGGCTTCGGTCAAAACCCACACACCTATACCCACGAAAAACGGTGGCGCGATCTTAAAGTCCTCTTCTCACGAGGCATTCAGCATTTCCAAAACACACACCGAAACAGCTCGACCACAATGTTTTTCTGAAGTAAACAGCGAAGGTGTGACCGCACTCTGCATCTTCATAGCCAAACCCGCCTGGCTTCAGTAAAATACAGTTATATGTGGTTCGTAAGTGTGAATGACCAACAACAGGAAGCATAAACATTTCTGGCCCTTAACCACGTGTTTCCAAAACACATCGACATTACAAATATACTGGGGAGGGAGTATGGTAATACTACATTAAAAGTGAGATGAATGTTGCTGCTAAAACAGAGTTTACCTCATCACCCTCATCTTCTGGAACAAACGAAAATTATGATCGCCAAGTAGTCTATGTTCCGATGTGAGAGTGAACTTACTTGCCAGTTTATATAGACAATTGCGCTTGTTTAGGTCAGTCCGATTGCCTGGTGCTGACAATGAGGCACAGATAACAGATATTCTAACACTGAGGATGCTTAAGGGCGTTACGAGGGTTTATACAACATTTCAAACGATTAGTTGCTCGATGGCCGTCCCTCTGTGAAAATCAGAGGAACCTCGCTCCGGCTCTCTCAGAACTTTTTGATGAAATGTTTGATGTTGAGACGTTCGGCTGTATTTTAGTCAGTGAATAATTTATGGGATGGTCTACATGCAGGAAACGGTGCGTCAGTTCATCAGGTTTTTTGCGGCTTGTAGACCACAGACCCCCACTGCAAAATCTCAAGTCAATCTGCAGTTGCTTTGTATACCGGAAACCCCATCTCATTGTCTTTTTGAGACAACGTCACTTTCAGAACCAAGTCAAAAAGAAATACTTTTTGTTTACAACTTAAATGAATCTAAAAATAAAACCTGCCCCGGTCTTTCTAACTGAAAGAAAAATATTCTCAAAAGTTAAGAACACCCGAGATCATATCACTTAAGGAAACAAAGTCACTCTGAATTAATCAGCCTTTTGGTCTCTTTTTAACACATTATTTTGTTAGAACTTCCACATCAGTAAAAGGCCATATGATTCTGCTTCACATTAGTTATTTTTGTTTATTTATTATTTTTACTTCAATTGTGCCGGTTATTTCTTTAACTCACTCATTTTGTGTAGTGAGGGGCAGGTTTGAGGTTTGGGTGGGTGATGATAGACCAGATACTGGTAGAAACATTTAATATGTATTGTGTAAATATGAATGACACAGTAAAATCATTGCTTCCAGTCTATTCAATATCAATCACATTGTACTTTGAAATGTTCGCCACAGTCAAAAGATAGAATACTGAAGAGTATTTTGACATTTAATGAAAGAGGACAGACACAGTCACAATGATGAGAAAGGATTCATATGGTGGAGATGAGCATTTGAGAGCTCTGACACATGGCTCTCCCCCACTGCTACTGTGCTGAGAGGAAGAAAAAAAAAATCCTCCGAGTCCCGTTTGACGCTTAACTTTTCCAGAGTTATAATTTGGTTTGCGAGAGATTACCCCCCCCCCCCAGTGGGTTCAGACATGCTGCTGTATGCTAATTTAGAGATCTATAGGTTTGTTTGATTGTTTTTTTTCAGACTGCATCATATTTAGTCGAAGTAGCCTGTGTCTGAACACAAAGGTAATGCTAACTTGTCGAGTTTAGCAGTCTGGGTGATGGGACTGTATGGATAAACAAATGTCACAGAAGAAATGCAGACATGGGTTGACATGCAACTCTTGACTGCTTGCAATGCCAGGCAAGTACCCCCCGCTTCCGGCGCCCCTGTCTGGTACGATATTTTAACATTTACCATCTGGCAACGCTGTAAAGAACTGATTCAGTTGCACGTGTAAGTACTGCAATGTGTCGCGCGCTGGAACAGAAGTATTGAGGTAAAACGTACACTCCAGCGCCTATTCTCTACGAACAATTTGTGAGAACTTTCTGTCAAACATTGGAGCCAAGACTTGAAGCTTCTCAGGTACAGCAAGGTGAGCAACTGAGAAACTCTGATAGATAGACAACTGTCTTAGTAATGACTGAGCAAGAACTCGGGGGAAGTTATTAAAAATACAACGGACTCATTTCGCTCAAGGAAGGTCTGAACTTCAGTCAAGTGTCGAGAAATTAGGTACCTCACAGACGCCTAAACTCACCCTTTTCGTACAGAGAAGTGTATGAGTAAAGGCAGGGATTGTCAGGACATGTTGTCAACGTTATTACTTGGTCAATTAAATTTCACTTACTTTTCTGAGTTCGCAGGAGTGTCCGTTACCTTCGGTTGTCGCTGGATTTCGGCAAGATGCTAACATTGCTATACTAATACTGCTCGTCGGGCTAGCTAGCTACTAATCAGATAACAGTTTATCTAATCCGCTTTAAATTATTAATTAATTTATATTTATCATATTAAGAGTGAAAACCTTTTTGCTAAATGAAACTGGGTTGGTGTGTTGGTTGTTGACGGCAAACTCAAGTATTTAAATCATAGTTCTCGAACGGCAGTTTATGGCGCGCCTCCCCGCGGTTAACCTAATGCCCCTGTCAGATTTGTTCCTGCGCTGACTGAGTCTTCTTCATAAATGAACAGCGTCCTGCCTGTTCGGTTTATTGTAGATTAGCAAAAGGTGTCATTTTACCCTGTTTCTCACCGTGCAGTTTGACAGCTACCCAGTTTAACCTGAATTATTCTATGACGTGCAGTTCTTACGTAGGTTATTATATATAACATTATAACATATATTATAATAACATTGCTTTTCAGAACATGGCTGCTACAGGGAGAAAACAGAATAAGAAGACCAAGCAGATGGCAGATTCCACTGATTTTAAAGCTTTTGACTTCGATGTAGAGGCAGAAGACAAGAAGGGTCTGAGTGGTTCAGAGGATGAAGCAAGACAGGGTTTGTTTTGTGATCTGTGTTAGATAATGGTCTGATGGTGTAAAATAATTCTACAAACTTGCCATGGACAATGTTGGATAACTTCAGTAAGCTACTTTATTGCTTTATCAGGTGATCAGTAACTACAGCAATGCAAAACTGTATGTTGGAACATGAAAATCCTGACACCAGTTTTGACCTTGTGCCCCACAATGTCTTAATTTTTTCATAATAAATTTTATATATATATTTTTTTTAAACACAAGAAACACCAATAGTTGAGAAGTCAACCAAGAAGAGACCTGCCAACTCTTTTGAGAACGATGACCTTCATTTAAGTGTGGGGTGAGTAACTTTGGGTGGGGGGTCAATGAGAAGAAGGAGATTAAACTTAAAACCAAAGTGACTAGACCTGTACAGTTTTGTCCTGTGTCTTTAGGAATGAGGTCCAGACAATGCTGGAGAGATTTGGAGGTAAGAGGAATCTGCTAATTCATCTCACCTAGTGTCAGGAAAACACTATATCCTCAATCTTTTCTTGTCGTAGATACTCCTTTAAGTTTAAATTTGAGAGACAATGCTTGATCATTTTTTTAAAAAATTATATTAACAATGCTAAAAAAAATATTAATTTAAATATACAATGAAGTGGTGTGAACTTTGACATTAATTATTTATTAACTAAGGGTTCCTTAGTTTTCACCTGAATTATTCAGGTTTTTCAGAAATAACATACACTGTCACATAAACATCTCAGTCAAACAGCGATAGCCTAATCAGACCGTCTTTTAATTAGCAACCTGAATAAGATATGCGCAAACCTATGTTAAATGGGACAAACAGTCATGTAAACATTGTTTTGTGAATTCCTCCATTCCATGTGCATGCTGCGTTTGGGAAAACCACACATGTATTGTGGATTTATTAAGAGTACAGTGCAGAATTATACAGAACACATAATACCTGCAAATGTCACTTTTTGCTGTGTATAAAAATAGTTCGTAAACAGAGTATGGTAAAGCTGTGAATCAGCATACTGTGCGCATGTAAACGTAACTGATGTTTCTCAGCTGACATCAGCAAGACCATGCAGGCTAAGAGGAAACGCCTGGAAACTCTCACCAAAAACTCCCTGAAGGGAAGCACTCAGAAGATTGAGCAGCTGTGGAAGAGCCAGTACTGTCAGAGGTAAAAGAAGACTATTGTGATTATTGTGTTCACCTCATACTTGGAGATAAATTTGACGAGGCCGCATTTAAACACGATGAGCAACACTTCTGATTCTGGTCAGACCGTTGTTGTTCTGACAGAGAGACCCTGAACTCTCTCCAATCTGAATGCATTTGTCAGTGTGCTGATGTTTCCTCAGAGAAAAACTGATCCAGGACTATTCCCAGCAAGTCTTCTCTGTGCTGCAGCAGTGGGAGACGGACGCACAGAAGTCTGATGAGCAAGAGGAGAAACTCAATGTCAGTGTGAAGAAATCTCCACATTTCACCCTAGCACCTGGTAACAGTGGAGTGCTGTTCTTAGGCAGGCTTAAATGTAATGATTGGTACCTCGCAAACCTTAATGTTCCTGCCCTGACTATACATTTATCAGCCTTTGTTTGTTGTGAGACTCTCACAGCCTTAATGATGGCACTTACAACCGCAGCACTGACATATCAGGCTTGTTTGTTGTCTCATGCCTCCTCAGCTATGCATGTGTTGTGTATATTCATTATGAAAGTCACTTTGGAAAAAAGTGTCTGCCAAGTGAATAAATGTAAATGGTTTTCCTGTTTGGACAGAATTTGTTCCGCCAGCAACAGAAACTCTTTCAGCAAGCCAGAGTTGTGCAGAAACAGAAACTGAAAACCGTCAAAGATCTGTATGATCAGTTCATTAAGGTGAGAGGCTTTTATAGGCATGCAGTGCAGTTGAAACACACTCATTTTAAAATCTCTTTTTTTACATTTATTTTGGTACCTTTTGACAGAGGTTTTCAATATCGCCTGTATGACAGTGATTGTAAGAACATTTTATTCATTTAACTAAAGATGGACTTGCCCTGTAACCAAAACCTGGACCTACACACTTCTTTTTATGGAATTGTCAGTCTGTAACTTTAGTTGTTCAAATCCAGATGTAATTCATCCACCTTTTAGCATGATTTCACATCATAGACGTGTTTTCATTTTGCTAGTAGTAAAATGAATAATTTACTTTAATTGAAGTATTTGTTTTTAGAGCATGGAGGAGTTGGAGAAAAGCCATGAAGCCTTCATTCAGGGAGCACAGGTAGAACTGAAGAAAGAGATGGCTCTGCTCCAGAAGAAAATTTTGATGGACACGGTGAGTTAATAAATGAGCAGTTTATATCAAACTGGTTACGTACTGTCTCATGCTTGACCTGACAGTAACTAAATTAAGCTACTGGGGAAGGACATCAGTTAAATAGAAAAAGTCAAGTATTTTTCATCCAGCTAGGGCTGAGAACATCTAAACACAAGAACCATAAGGCCACTAGTGTAACATTAGGCCCAGAACGAAATTCTACATCAAGGTAAATCCCCAGACAAATGGTTTCTCTCTGTAGTGCGGTCTTACTTCTTTACTTTGCATATACCATTTGTCTGTCACACTAGCAACAGCAGGAGATGGCCACTGTGCGCAAGTCCCTACAGTCCATGTTGTTCTAACCTCATCAAACCACATCACTCCTGTTCCTCTCCGGAGTTCACCGCAACCACAGCAGAGAACCCTCTGTATAGTTTTCCTTGTCTTTGTGGCATTCATTTATTTTATTCTTGTTAGTGTTGTGCGAATACCTATTAATATGCAAAAATGTATTTTTCCTATAGCCAGTCATATTTAACCAAAGTTGTAAGCAGTGTGTTGTAGAATAAATATCCTGAAAATCCTTGGGACAGATTATAGTCATTTCTTCAGTTTAAAAAACCCCCAAAAACAACCATGATACTTGAGACCTACTCTGATGTACTGAGCGAAGTTTTGTGGTTCTGTGGCATTTGAGTGCATGCCAAAGATGCCTGTACCACTGTATGGACTGTAAATATGGTGTTTCACAGAGCTATGACCTCTTCCCACACCAGCGTATCTGACACAGACAGCCAAAGACAAGCAGAATGATCCCATTATGGTGACTGTATTTGGTGTTAAGATCAGAACCCAGGTTACTCTGTCAGAAACTGATTCAGTGGTTCTATTCTTCAACCCATAGAGGGAGTATATCTGAGCTTACATCCACATTATTCAGGAACTCCTTTTGGAACATAAATGTGGTCTATGCACATTCTCAGGTTTACAGAGGCTTTAAGGCTTTAATCGCAAAACAGAGATGCTGGTAATAGGAAATACGCGCCACAAAAGTATTGCTCTAAAACAATAAAGACAAGGTAAACAACACTGTTAGAAAATGTCAAGAGCATTAGGCTGTATGTGCTTTATGTGAAGTTATCATTCATAGATATAGAATGAGAATGAGTATCGTTCATAGATACTCCATCATACTAATTATACATAAGCCCTGTGGCTGAATGTGATTATGTCTTTAAAACGATCATCAGAGACACTGATAGATGGTGTGGTTCTTTTCACTTTGCCCCCCCAGTCCTCGACTCGTTTGACCCGATTGCGAGAGAATTGGATGAGCAATGATCAGGTCTACTCCTTGTCTGGGTTCAGCTTTTAGATTTGTCTTGTCTTTTGACTCAGTACTTTCACAGGGTGATGTTCTGCTTAAGCCCACATTTTAGTCATAGAGAAAACACATTTCTGTGCCTTCTAGGGCTAGACCAGATGCACAAGATGTCACTACTGTTGCAAATTAGAGAAGTAACGATTCACATGTTGGAAAACATTTGACTATTTAAACTGTAACCTTTATTTTAGGAGGAAACAATTTGATTTAGTTATAACTTAAAGAGTTATCATACATTTTAAGTATAATTGGTTTTGGCATACATTGATGTAATTTCATTATACAAACTTTATCTTATGCCACTCTCTAACAGTTCAAGAAAAAGAGGGTTCACGCCTAATTGAATCAACAGGGGTTTTTTTAGACATACAAAGTACAGGCATGAAAATGTGATCTGATTTAGATTGTTGCTCGAACACATGTTTAACTTCAAGTAAAAGACCTGCACCGAAAACAGAGTTTAAGAGGTTCCACTGACTAAAGATAAAAATTAGTGTGTTTCAGCATTTCGCCATCCGTAGCAGACAATGCAATATGGGGGCGGGGAGAAACGCCGCATGGTTTCAAGGAGGTCCTTTTCACAAGAATATAAAGGGGCGTTTGTTACCGAGGGCTTCACTGTTCTGAACTTAACCAAATAGGAACAAAATGTCTGGCAGAGGAAAAGGCGGCAAAGGGCTTGGCAAAGGAGGCGCTAAGCGTCACCGCAAAGTGCTTCGTGATAACATCCAGGGCATCACTAAGCCAGCTATTCGCCGTTTGGCTCGCCGTGGCGGTGTCAAGCGTATTTCTGGTCTCATCTACGAGGAGACCCGTGGTGTGCTGAAGGTGTTCCTGGAAAACGTCATCCGTGATGCTGTTACCTACACCGAGCACGCCAAGAGAAAGACCGTGACTGCCATGGACGTTGTGTACGCCTTGAAACGCCAGGGACGTACTCTGTACGGCTTCGGCGGTTAAACAACTTGAAAAACAACAATACGAACCCAAAGGCTCTTTTAAGAGCCGCCCACATTGATTTACAAACGTGCTGTATTCCTGTCTGACAAACACAGAGGCGTTGCTTTGGGTTCCAGTGATTATTTCTTAGCGTCTGTCGATTAAAACCTAATTTGGCTAGTTTTATAAAGCCTTAGCTTTAATTGCATGTCCGTGCCCGTTTCCCCTGACTGCATTCACCAATACGTATGCTGAAATTGTGTAGTGATTAAAGCACCATCTGTTTGAGCTTGCCGATCCTTCAGAGTCTGCATATATTAGAAGTGTGTATTGCTACGCATAGTACTGCATCTGCTATTTAACCCAAATATTGCGGTGTAACTGAAATATTTGAACACTCGTCACCGAAGACAATTCCAGATAAAATGGGTCAAACATTATTTACAACAACCGACATAACGTCCCGTCTTGCGTGCACATGCTTTGACCTTTATGATGTAGATTTCCTCCCCTTTGACAGGTTTTGCTTTGCGCTCATTTTGGTGAAATTTGCTGGCGGTCAACAATGCCTTAATTATTCATCTGTCAGACACTTGTGTCCAACTGTAGCTCTCTCTCCCTCTCTTTTTCTATTTTTTCCTTCAACATGTCCTGTGTCTCTGTGTATTCTGATGCCGAACTTAATGGCGGCATGCATACCACAGGCAGCTCTTTATGGTTGTGTGTACGGTTTGTATTCTGCCGGTATTGGAAATCACGTTCGGATAAAAGCCTGTGCCAAATTAATGTAATGTAAGTGAACCACGGCTAGGGAAAAAAAAGGTTTCATCTGTAACGCTAGGCAAGTGAAAAAGTGTACGTACGAATTATCGGCTTTTCAGGCTGTTCCCCCAGAGGTATGCTGAAGTTGTTCATTAGTGGTCCGTAGAGCTGCAAGCTCTTGTAGCCTAAACGCAAACGACAGCAGGAATTTCAGATTAGGTAATATGCTTAAATATGTAATGCTTGTTGTGCGTATTACTGTATTTGCAGTTTGAAATAATAGTGTGGCCAAAATCCAATCAAGTACTTTAGCACGGCCAGTTTCAATGAAATAATATGATATGAAATTAGTAATATATTGGCAAATGGAACTGAACCGCGGCTATAAAATGTTCTCATCTCTAACGGTAGGCAAGTGAAAATGGTGCATGTATGTGTGTGGACATACGAACTATCTGAAGACCGAATAAACGGTGGCGTAAGAGACGCTGAAAAGTCCGAGCGACATAGATAAATGACCAAAAAATATACACTTGTATGTTAGATGCTCTTATAGAGTAATAAATGTTTTATACAGTGATATTCATAGAGCATTGAAGGCAGAACAAAGGAGTTTGTAGGGGGTTGGGGAGCATGGAGCCCGCGCAAAACCAAATTTTTGTTCAGCCTCTGTGACTTTCCCACTGGAGGGCCTTGCGTTTCGTCAGAACATCAGATGGCCAATAGACGGCGTGCGTGTTACAACCTGCCAATAGATTTTGTTACAAGGAAATGAAAGCGGAGGAGGGCGGATTTCAGTTCTATTTGCATAAGACGCTTTACTTAGAGTGGGTACTGTGCCAGGGTCATTTATTTGTGCTTAGTTTTCGAACGACTGCAATCATGCCTGAGCCCGCCAAGTCTGCACCCAAGAAAGGATCCAAGAAAGCCGTGACCAAGACGGCTGGCAAAGGAGGCAAGAAACGCAAGAGGACCAGGAAGGAGAGCTACGCTATCTACGTGTACAAGGTGCTGAAGCAGGTCCACCCCGACACCGGGATTTCTTCCAAGGCCATGGGAATCATGAATTCCTTCGTCAACGACATCTTCGAGCGTATCGCTGGAGAGGCTTCTCGCCTGGCGCACTACAACAAGCGCTCCACCATCACCTCCAGGGAGATCCAGACCGCCGTGCGTTTGCTCCTCCCTGGTGAGTTGGCCAAGCACGCCGTGTCTGAGGGCACCAAGGCCGTCACCAAGTACACCAGCTCTAAGTAAACTTCAACAAAGAAGCACTTCTAACCCAAAGGCTCTTTTAAGAGCCACTCACTAAATCTGGAAAAGAACTGTCCATCTTGCTATTGGAATAAAAATGCACAAGACAATGTTTTGGGCAAACACGCATATTATGACCCATCTGGGCAGGTTTTTAGGCTTCATGTTGTGTATAGCGCCTTGGTCACATGAGCTATTGTGTGCTCACAAACACTCATGCCCAGTGTGTAGGCGTTTATGAACATTTCAGCAATGGGTAATGAGAGTAATTCAGGGGTGGAAAATTTCTTATTTACATGGCGTTAGGGTAATGTTTGTGTAAATATGTAATTTGATGCCGGTGTTTTTTGGATGACGCTACAGAAAAGGCTTTACTTGGTATAATCACCTGGGGCCATCTCATGAGCTATACAAAATTGATTTGAATGTTTGAGTTGTCACGAAGAGCCTTTCTTATCTTTGGTACTTTTGTACTTTGTTTTACAAAATTGTTCATGTTTTCTGCTTCAAAATGAGAAACTGCATGTGTGACTTCACTTAAAATAACCACACTGCTTCAGTTCCAACAGGACAACAAATTTCCAATGGATGGAATGGTTAGGGAAGAAATTAAAACCCCTGATGTTTAATGTAGTGAATCTAGTGCTAAAACAGTTCATGTACAGTTTTTCTCAGGTAGTAACTTCATTAGAAATGGAACCATTTACAGATCTGTCGGATGAAACTAATGCAACATAGAATGTGAGCAACAATCGGCTCCTTAATCACTCCTGGAAGTCGCTTAGGATAAGAGCATCTGCAAAATGGATAAATACGAATGTAAATAACATGTCATCACCAGAACATTTCTTGTGTGTTGGGTGACATACAGTATATGGTGGTTTTACTCCACACAGCAGAAACAGGAGTGTAACCATAAAAATGGAGTTCTTTGTTATTTGTCAAATTTTTTTTTTGGCCATGCTCATACAGCACAGCCTCCCGTGAACCTGACATGTACAGATCTGCCTTTTCTACTCTTTTACAACAACCGCATGTTTTCAACTCTAAGTCATACTACATTCTTAAGTACACGTTAGCTTGCTGTAATTTTAGTGCATTATGAGTGTTTCTGAAGGTTTTTTGATAGCTGCAAACACGTTCATGGATTTTTTTTTCCATATCAGTATGAGAACCTATAATGTCAACTCTTCATGAAGCAAAGATCCCATTTACTGATCACAAGTCATGCCATCTCACAGCTCCTATAGAATTATTAGGATGCTGGTAGTCAGCACATTAAGGCAAATGTGTATTTGATTTTATATATATATATATATATATATACACACACACACACACATTATTATTATTATTAGAATTAATGATTATTATTATTATTATTATTATTATTATTATTATTATTATTATTGTCATTCCCAGAGTTAAAAAGAAGTCTGCTGGCAACCGAGCCTTTTCCTACCGCTCTCCCTTCCTTTGGAATGGTTTACCTAAAGAAGTTAGAGAGGCAAACTCTCTCAATTCCTTTAAAACAAAACTAAAGACTTATCTATTTTCTTGAACTTATGCATGATATAATTTTGATTTGTTATAGACATGTAAAGCCCTTTGAGACTATAAATAGTGATATTGGGTTCTAAATAAATATTATTATTATTATTATTATTATTATTATTATTATTATTATTATTATTATATGTATGTGTGTACTTTAGCGTAATATTCTAAAAGCAACCATTCTGGAAATGTTTTTGCAAGTATTCTTCAGGATATATGAAGAACATCAATACCACAACTGACTAAATAAATAAATGATTTGAGGTCATTCTAAAATGACATACTCCTGAGTGCCCTGTATTCTGGTAAGGCCTACAAGTTAGGCCAAGCATAAGCAGTGTGCTTCAAGCAAGCACATTGAAAGCCTTTTGTAGACATGTCAAATCTATCAGGCCCGTTTTCAGCCATTTTCTTGTAGTGCCAAGGCTTCCATTCAAAGCGTTAAAGGGTCTGTATGGGGCATATGACATGTGTTTCTCCATTTATACTTCAATTATTTCTTCTAACACACCCTTGCCCAGTGGTTTCTGACGACCAACGGCGCGGTTATGAGGGAGAAGCGCTTAAAGAACCAAAGGCTCATCCATTCGCTTCAAATTTGCAAAAGGGGGAGAGTCGTTGGTAGGGCTCTGTAAAGTTTTCGCTGTTCCATACATTCCCTTAATCCAAATATTAACGAAAATGTTTGGAGAGAAAACACAAGTGAGCTGCAGTCGCCGAAGCACAGAAACAGGCTACGTAGTTGAGTCTAAACGGTTCTCATATGACGTTTAAGGCCAGCCCTCCGCTGCGCAACCAAATCAGTCCGAGGATATCTCCGGTTGAGTATCAGTACGTTCGTGTTAGAAAAGTTGAAAGGAAAGTCGCTAAAATGGCAGAAGAAGCTCCAGCACCCGCTGTCGCCGCAGCGCCGGCTAAAGCGCCCAAGAAGAAGGCGGCATCCAAGCCCAGAAAAGCGGGATCCAGCGTTGGCGAACTCATTGTTAAGGCTGTGTCCGCGTCCAAGGAAAGAAGCGGGGTTTCCCTCGCCGCTCTCAAGAAAGCCTTGGCTGCCGGTGGCTACGACGTGGAGAAGAACAACTCTCGTGTCAAGATTGCAGTCAAAAGCTTGGTAACTAAAGGCACCCTTGTCCAGACCAAAGGAACAGGCGCTTCTGGTTCTTTCAAGTTGAACAAGAAGGCGGAGGCCACCAAGAAAAAGAAGCCTGCCAAGAAAGCAGCACCGAAAGCCAAGAAACCGGCAGCTAAGAAGCCCGCCGCCGCCAAGAAGCCTAAGAAGGCAGCGGCAAAGAAGCCAGCTGCGGCTAAGAAGTCCCCCAAGAAGGCAAAGAAGCCCGCTGCCGCTGCTAAGAAAGCCGCCAAGAGCCCCAAAAAGGCCAAGAAGCCCGCAGCGCCCAAGAAGGCCATCAAGAGCCCCAAGAAAGCCAAGGCAGCCAAGCCTAAAGCTGCTAAGCCCAAGGCAGCCAAGCCTAAAGCAGCTAAGCCCAAGGCAAAGAAGGCAGCCCCCAAAAAGAAGTAAAGAAATAAACCCTAAACTCGAGGACTTACCCAATCCAACGGCTCTTTTAAGAGCCACCCACTTCTCTTTTATGAAGGACGGTGTTCCATGTGAGCATGTGTTGTAATATCAACACCAGTTCATTAAAAAAAATCACTGTAGATCTATAGGATTACAGTTAGCAGGTTCACATCTATACCGTGCATTCTAGGCCCCCGTGACTTTTTCAGATGTTGACAAGAACTCACGTATTTTTGGTCTCGTTAAATTAGACGTCACACTTGTGCATAAGCGACAACTGATCCATTAACAACTCTTGTTATATAAGAGACAAAAGATTGAAAATCGCGAAAGAAAGAAAAAATGATTCATCACGCTATAAGATACATTTTATCGGATGGTATACTTTCACCTTCGATATCAGAGTCTCATTTTTCATAAGTTTCTGATGTATAAGATGCTCTTTGGGTGTATAAGTTAAGTCTCCGTGATTGCACACACACACGCGCGCGCGCGCACACACACACACACACACACACTGTGAACAGCGAGCAGTGAATTTGTCTCTGCATTTAACCCATTTGTTTCTGCATGTAACCCATAAATACATATTTGTAAAGAATAAAAACATTGTCTAACTTCACTTACAGATTTGGTTTGCTCTTTAGCTAGAGCATGCACTTTCGCAATATTTTTTGGAACGAAGGTGAGGGGTGGAGTGGGTTGGCTTTGCTTGTGACTCCAGTGCGATGATTGGTGTATATCACAGCAAGACACTGGCCAATCCAGAGACGGCAGCAAATGCCATAAATAAGGGCCTCCACATAACAGTGGGGTATTTCGATTTGCTTTTGAGAAAGCCTGCGAGAACGTAAACATGAGCGGAAGAGGCAAAACCGGTGGCAAAGCCAGGGCCAAGGCTAAGACCAGGTCGTCCAGGGCTGGACTCCAGTTCCCTGTGGGCCGTGTGCACAGGCTTCTGCGCAAAGGCAACTACGCCGAGCGTGTTGGCGCTGGTGCTCCTGTCTACCTTGCCGCCGTCCTCGAATACCTGACTGCTGAGATCTTGGAGTTGGCTGGCAACGCTGCCCGCGACAACAAGAAGACCCGTATCATCCCCCGTCATCTGCAGCTGGCCGTCCGCAACGACGAGGAGTTGAACAAACTGCTCGGCGGAGTCACCATCGCTCAAGGTGGCGTGCTGCCCAACATCCAGGCAGTGCTGTTGCCCAAGAAGACCGACAAGCCGGCCAAGGCCAAGTAAAGTCTCCAGCTGTGACCTGCTCTTCACATACCCAAAGGCTCTTTTAAGAGCCACCCAACTACTCCATAAAAAGAGCTAAATGACTGATTTGGTATTGCTGTCTCACATCAGACTTAGTTGCGTTACACTACACTTGGAGTTAACTGGTGATCACACAATTATTCCCCCAAAGCAACGAATATTTCTATAACGCCTAAAAGACACCAGTATAAGTAGATCAAATGTAAGATCTACCGTAACCTGTGGATTATGCTGCGTTTTGCTATATATAGACTGGCTTTGGACACACTCGCCTTGAGTTTGTTTCCCCCGACAGACTGATTGCTGTATTCACATCCGATATACGCAAGTATTACGGTCACAGTTCAGCGTCATTCTGTTTTGAAATCGAAAGAATTATTCTGATTTCTTTAAGAAATTCTCGTGTACGTTTGTATTAAACCCGAGGGATGACACGCAGTGTGTAATGAACTTCTCACGGCTTTCCAATACAGGGTCATTCTTATGTCGTTACAGTCTCCCTCACAACCGTATCCTTAACTTCAGAGTAAAGTCTCTAATCCGTAAATTATGATACAAAGTATTAACTTTTAATGTTTCCGCTTCTGTCACAAACTGTGCTGCGTTTGTATCAGGGTAGCGCGGACACATTCACGTAAACATGTTTCTTCAAATCTTGACCGTTAAGACCAAAAAGGGGGGAAATGTGTACACATTTGTTTGTTTCCTTGTTTTAACGTTAATTCCACAATAATGCGTGAATAATACATTAATAGGTTCGCAACTCTACATACAAGCAGAAATTAGAAGTTGTGCCGGGCGCCACAAAGCAGGGGCGGGTCTGCACAGTTTGAATTTCAGGCGGCAAGAAAAAGCAGAGAGCACGAGCAGGTCTTGCATGTGCCCCGAACTGATTCTCGTCCAATCAGAGCACAAAGCACTGCGCTGTCCAATCAGAGTAGGCAGTCTCAAAGCTTTATAATGCCTTGGTAGACGGCAGCCTTGCACACTTTTACTGTTAGTCAAAGCAGATTGACTGGAAGCATGGCAAGAACCAAGCAGACCGCCCGTAAATCCACCGGTGGCAAAGCCCCCAGGAAGCAGCTGGCCACCAAGGCTGCTCGCAAGAGCGCCCCTGCCACCGGTGGCGTCAAGAAGCCTCATCGTTACAGGCCCGGCACCGTGGCTCTCCGAGAGATCCGCCGTTATCAAAAGTCCACCGAGCTGCTCATCCGTAAGCTGCCCTTCCAGCGTCTGGTGAGGGAAATCGCTCAGGATTTCAAGACCGACCTGCGCTTCCAGAGCTCCGCCGTCATGGCTTTGCAGGAGGCCAGCGAGGCTTACCTGGTGGGGCTGTTCGAGGACACCAACCTGTGCGCCATCCACGCCAAGAGAGTCACCATCATGCCCAAGGACATCCAGCTGGCCCGCCGTATTCGCGGAGAACGGGCTTAAGTCTACCTCCTACCTACTCCAGACCACAAAGGCTCTTTTAAGAGCCACCTAAATCGATTTGTAAAAGACTCTATTCTTAATGATACTGGGCTTAAAGTAGCTTTCGGCCCACTACACCCGAAGAAACCTTTTTGTCACATAGGTCTGCACGCTGCAGAGATTTAGTGACCCTTGCCAGTGTTCTGTGAAAGGAGATATGGATGATAGGAAGACGGTCAACGTGTTTTATTAACAACCAATTTAGAATCTGTAGGCATCTTTATATTTTTATCTATTTACTCTTTGGCCGAGTGTATTTATAAACTGATACCGTTTGTGAAGGGCCTAGTTAAATGCGCTTCAATTTTTCCCCGCTATTTGTCCCTCATTCCGTGTTCAAATTAAACTGACAAATGCGAGCTCAAGTCAGCCATTCCTTTGCTGCATGAAATATTCCAGTAAAGCAACTCATTTTTACGCTAAATTATTCAAACTGGTTTATTCCTGTCCACAGCTCCACGTGCCTGATTTTGTCATCAAACCAAAAGTCTTTGTCTCCATCTAGAGGATGAATTGTTGCAAACTTGTTGAGGGCTAAGTGCTAAACTCAATTGTGCATTGCACTAAAAGCTAATGTATTATACAGATAAAAGGTCCTGTTTTTCATGTTTTTCTGAGAATAAATGTTTATTCTCAGAAACTGAGATCGATTTCAATAACTTCCGTTTTTCTAAATGTGAATTTCGTAACACAACAAAGACAGTGTATAACACACTGAGGGATTGGTTTTCGAATACGTATTCAGATAATCACCATCCTTGTTAAACAATTTCACACTGTAGCTTTCACTATAGCACGAAGCTTCGGACAATCCACGGTGTTTCGCGAGCAAAATCTTGCAAATCAGAGGGGCGCATTTGACATTAATATTCCTTGACGTCGGGCAGAGGGCGAAAGGTGTACATTACAAGAATGTGTGGGTATAACAAATGCAACACAGTTCAGCAAAGAGAAATAATACTGTCACGAAATGACATTTGTAATCATTTACTCTATTTACGCGATTGGTGTCAATTATTCTGCGAATCGTTAGTTTAAGTGTTAACAAAGGCGGATTAACAGGAACAGGACGAAACTAATGATAGATTTAAAGGGGAGGTTTGTTTCTCCTCTGTTTCTAGCTCACCAGCTGCCACTGCTTCCAAACAATGTTGAAAGGGACTAGAAACTAACTGATTCTTGGGGAGCTACCTCCACAGCTTTCCAGATATCGACGCCAAACCAACTTCCAAATTTCTGTCCCATACCCATGAAGTGCTGTCAACTTTTTGATCTGTGCGCACATTCTCCAGTTATTGTTGGTTTTTAGTAGGCCTGCTTTTTTCCATTAAAAAAATAAGAACGAAATGTTCCTATTTTCTGAACGCTGGGAACGATTGTAATATTTGAATGCAGCGTGAGTGAAATTATTTTTGATTTTTTTTTTTTTTTCATTGCAGCATGCAATGTGGCCACCATTTACTTGTCTGTTGTAGTGCGGGTGTACTAGCAGCTGCGTCAACTTTAATCCACTTACTACTCATATTTTCTTGTGTGCACCTGTAGTTTTGAAGTGTGCTTTTATTGTTTTGTTTAGCATGGTTTTGTGTGAAAGATGTTTTGTAACATGATATTTCTCTGCCAGTATAAACTTGTTAAACATTACATCACAACTTCCATAGTAGTTATTTGCACACTTTATACACCTTCTTGAAAAATGTGTTATAAATGGGCTTTCAGTGCATTATCACAGTAATACATTTTAACACTTTCCAAAGGAAATATCCAAGTCCTCCAACAGAGAGGGTACTGAAAAAAAAAAAAAATCAAGCCCAGGGTACAACTTTGTTCTGGTACTGGTGGAGATGAGGATGAACTCCATGTTGTGTTGATCAGTGTCCTCAGTTTTTAACAGAACTGGATTGCTCTGCTTTGGTGGTTGAAATTTAATGTACTTTCTGATATCAGTGATAATAATGCTAGTATCAAATAGATTTTAGTTGTGGATTAGTTGTGTAGCTACCTTTCGGGTGTCTGTTGTTTTGTTAGCCAAAGGAACCGTTATGTCTCTGCAAATCTCTGCACACAAGAGGAATAGCACCACACCTTCAGAAGTATTTTAGACTGCATCACATGCAGACATGTTTGCATATCACTTGCAAACAGGTCCAGCCAAAATCTCCAGTCCAAACTGATTAAAACCCGCTCAATGGAAAGCTGAAACCAGCACAAAATATAATATGTCAGATTGCAAACGTTTGAGGAGCAAAGGCTGGAAATTGCAAAAGAACCACCAGTGTACTATACACTGTTATGAATTCAAGTACACGTTTAAAGTTATTTGTATAGGGCATTTTACAATTAAAACTGTCTTGTCTTGAATTGTGGTGAATCCGTTACTTACAGGCCCAAACTGTGGAGTTACCTCACCGGCTATTTGAGAACCTGAGCTTAAAAAGCACCTTAAAAAAATACATCTTTAGGATTGCTCTTAATCTGTTCTTTATTTTAAATCCCATTAACTTCTTTTAGTTTTAATTTGCTCTCTTCTCTGGGTTTTGTTCTTCTCTGTATTTGATCTGTCTTTTATTACTGAATCAATTTTTTTTTCTATATTCTTATTTTTCCCTCACTCTTCCTATGTTATTGTTTTTTTTCTATTTTATAGTTTTTGTAAATCACTTGTATGCCATGCATAACAACAACAACAACAACAACAACAACAATAATAATCATAATAATTATTATGATTATTATTGTCATTGTTGTTGTTGTTCTTGTTACTATCATCAGACACATTGAATTAGCTCTTCATATAATAGTATGTCTATAAACTAAAACCTTTGTCTTTCAAGCATTTTTATTCTACCTGTCATCCCCTATGCATTTAACTCATTCTAGCTCTATGCATCCTCACACAATAAAGAAATAAAGACCAGGTTCGATAAAAAATTTTCAGATCTCACTCAAGGTCATTTGATTGTATGTTACCGCTACAAAGGCTGACTTTGACTTGTACTTAGTTTTTTGTCTTTACTCATCTCCCCTACTCTCTTTAGTCACGAGTGTTCTCTGTATGCAAACACCAACATTCATACTATTAATTTTAACAGGCATACAGATCACGCCAACTGTTAACAAGGTTATTGTAATTAAGGTCAGGCTACAGGAGAAACTTGACCTCTTAACATTTAAAAAGTTTTGCAGCGCTCTGTTTCGTCACATGACATAAACGCTTCCTGCCTTCAAGTGAGGACGTGTATATTCTGAAAGTAAAAACCGCATCCCGGGACTTTCTAACCTGCAACAGAAAGTGAAAGCGCAACTTGCTGAAAGACACACGGTGGCCGTCATATAACAAAGAATAAGGTGGTATATATAAGAGCAAATCATAAGGACGATCCTGTTCAACACTAAAAAGCTTGATCCTGATCAGTTACTTATGTAGGTTAATGGTTTTTGTTGTTTTTGATTTGCGACGGCGATATCCAGGAAGTTAAGACCTCTGAGATCGCCAAAGTTCGATATGAAATTCGATAAATACCTCTAAAGAATCCAACTAACCGCTTAATCATTCTGTAGTCGCTGTCAACAGGCATTCTAGGCCTGTAAGCAATATCTAAAATGGGGAGTCAGATGTCTACAGAGCAAGCGAAAACAGAGGCTTCCTGTAAAGAAGGGGATATTGAACACGTTAAGAGGTGAGCAACGAAGGACAGAAAGATTGAAGATTAAAGGCACAATCACTTTTCCCAAATAGGTTACAGTAAAGTGGTAAATACTGAAATGTGGAGTTTGAGAATGTTAACTTTGCGATCTGATCCAGTGACGTTGAGAATTTTAAGCTGTAGAATGGTGTATACCGTGACGTTTGTATTGGAACAAAACAACGTTATTTTGGAGTGTGGTGGGAGAAATTAAGCCCTATTTGCGTATCCAAAAACGGCTTCACAACTGAATGATTCTGCCTTTAATCAGACCAGACCATAGCTATCAAATACAGCTTTGTGTAATATTAATGGCTAAGTTTGTGGCTCAATGGTATGTATTTATTTGTAGGGAGAATTTGGGGCACAGGGCACTGCACAAGAGCCTAAAAATCGTGCCCAGTGTTTTCTACGTCATTTTTCAACGCGGTATTTATTTCTTAAAGAATTTTCTGATTTCCCATGCCCCCCCCCCCAACTGGCTCTTTGTCCCCCCTAGTGCCACCCCATTTTAAAAATCCTGGAATCACCCCTGGAAGTGAGATGTGATCGTAAGTGGTCACTCGAGACACTGAGAGAGTGTGGCATTGATGTCAGAGAAGCATCCGTGTACTCAGGAGTGGGCGCACTGAAACAGTGACTGGTTTCCTCAAGAATGCAATAGACAAAGCCTTATGAAGTGAGAATGGACACCTGGACCTTTTTCTCAGCTTTCCTCTCGGCTGGTCTCTGGAGTCTAATCAGACTCTCTTAAGAGGCCTACTGACACAAACAGGACACAGTCAAATACATCAAGGGGGAGATGAAAGAGAGTTTGTCTCCGAGAGATCCATCAATCTGTTACACTGTCTCATTGAACTGCACGACCATTCTTTAATGGAGGAGATCCAAAGCTTCATGAGTTCAGGAAATCTCTCGAAAGCTTAACTCTCTCCTGCTCAGTGGTGAGCACTCGTCTTTGTCTCGTTAACATCGGAGGAGCAAGTGGATGTATTTGACCTATAGAAGTTCATGAGATCGAATGAATGTCTTCTGAAGCTTCTGCCAGTGTTCAGAGGCTCCAGAGCTGCTCTGTAAGTCAAAAGTGTTCCCTATACAGCTGGGAAATGTAGTCCACCCCCCCCCCCCCCCCCCCCCCCCCCAAATAAGAATTACATGACGTTAGTTCTTTTATGTCAGTGCCCAGCCTAATTTTATTGGCTCTGAATCTGATACCAATAATTGCAGAACAAAAAAGATTACCAGTGTTTCTACTGACATTATTTGTATTGCTGCGTTCGCTTGAATATTAGTTTTAAGAAAGAAAACAAAAACAACAACAACAGAAAAACAAAAAACAGTGCATTATTTCCATTATAATGAATAGACAAAATGTTTGATTTTGTGTCTTGAGCTAATGGGATAAAATATTGAACTCTGGGTCTAAGTAAGCTATGTGACTGGATGACCCAAACCTCGCATGGAAAATAATTACACTGAATGAACTCTGTTTAGATTTTAAGAGTAAAATCAATAAATGGTGTACAACTTTAAATCTTTCTCCTTCAGCTGCCACTGAGCATTCAGTTATATTCCTGTCATCATTACACAGTCCACACTCAACTACTGCAATCCAGAATAAATTACTGGATGATGACACTGACCCTTTATTGTCATTTTAGCCTCAATGAGTGTGACCTTACAGGGAAATGCGGTACAACTTTGGACCTGAGAGTACTGGACCTGAGTAACAACGATCTGCGGGATTCAGGACTGAAGCTGCTCTCTGATGGACTGGGGAATCCACACTGTAAACTGGAGACACTAAAGTGAGTTCATACCTGGCTTGTTCTATAGTGAAACAATACTCATGAAAGAATACTGATATCACACTCTGTATCTTACTAGGTTGGGTGACTGCTGTATAAGAGGATGGTTGTGCTGTCCTTGCTTCAGCTCTGAGATTAAACCCCTCTCACCTTGGAGAGCTGAATCTAAGTGAGAATAAACCAGAAGACTCAGGAGTGAAGCAGCTCTCTGCTCTATTGGGATATCCACAATGTAAACTGGAGAAACTGAAGTGAGTAAAATTAACCAAGTATGATGTAGTGTGCTGCAGACCACTGAACAGTAACTTATTTTTAAAGACTGCAATGACATCTCCTATGATCTTTTCATTCTTTTCTGTTCACCATTACGAGTTTAAGAGTCAAATTTCATTATTCGCTCATACCCTTTTTGCTGAGCTGTGAGCATTCCTAGAAAAGCAGCCCCTGTGCTTTGGATATGCGTAAATAAATGAACAAAGAAATGAAATGAAATGAAATATAGTGAAATATATAATATATTGATATTGCCTTTCGTGTGTGACTTCTGCCTGTTTTTTAGACACAGTATTTTGCCTGTTGGATTTTGCTTCTTCTGCCTGTCTGCCTTGTTCTGTACCTGTTTTTGAACCTTCTGCCTGTTCTGTGGATTTTTTCCTTGCTTGCCGTTTGGATTGTTGGCCTGCCTCTGACTGCTTTTTCTGGTATGACCTCTGCTTGTACTTTGGATTCTGCTCTTTGTCAGGTGCATTGAAAGACTTTTGCGTGCTGTGATAAACCTCTAAAGATTGTTCATCTTCTGGTCTTTATCTGAGTCCAAAGTTTATCCTGACAGATCTGCAAGTTTGAGAAAGTCTGTTCAGTCAGACTGTTCTAAATCCTGACACTTTATCCTGTGTTTTTCCCTGTGTGTCCTGTGCCATGTTACTTTACATTTGAGTAAACTGGGTTAAATGCACTTGCATCCAGTCTTATCTCCAGTTTGTTGCAGATGCTACAACTCACCCTCAAGTGCCTAAAATGTAAGGTCCATTTTTGCTGTTTAAAAACTGTTGAGCAGATGTCTTCTGGTGAACTGTTATCCGTGCTTGTTTGTAAAGATGAGCTGTACTGTTCTAATGCTTGTGAACAAAGTACTGCTGTTTCAATCATGTCAAAACACCTCTTTGTTTTAAGGGCAAAATCTTGCTCAGGGTAGAATATAAATGCAAGAACTTTACTGATGCTAAAGAAGTCAAGACACAGCTAATTCAAGCCTAGCTGTAGGCCTGATCTGCAGGTCAAACAAACCTTCCCACTTTGATCTTTCTATGTGTCTGTGTATTGAGAGGAATATCTGTCTGCTGTGCTTGTCTTCTGTGGGTGTGGCTTTAAAAAAACCCCTAAAAACCCCTGACATGTTCCGCTTGAACGTAGTGATGCTCACACATCAGGAAGTGACGTTTTCATCTTTCATGCCTAACCCAGATATTTATGTGGTGGGTAGTAACATTTCATGTTACTACCCACCATATAAACATGTGTCCACACGTTCATGGTACACACACACACACACACACACACACACACATATACCCCTCTGTTATCATTACAGTTATTGGGCAGCAATTGGAGGAGAGTTTTCTTTATATTGCAATATGTGGGCTAATAAATATTTCAGTAATTCTGAGTTTAAACATTGAACAGACTCTCCCCATGATGCAGTTGTCAAAACTTAGGGTAAGATCACTAAAAAGATGCTTATGCATAGGGGGGGACCAATGACCAGCATTTCAGTCTTGCCTGTGTCAAGCATCAGGAAATTTGGAGACATCCAACCCTTAATAACACAAAGACACGTCTCAAGGTTAGTCAATTCAGAGCGGTCATTGTGCTGGATAGTTAGGAAAATCTGAGTATCATCAGCATAACAATGGAAGTTAATGTTGTAACTACCAATAATGTCAACCGAAGGGAGCATGTAAATAGAAAATAGGAGAGGGCCAAGGACTGACCCCTGTTGTATTGTTGTACTGTTGAATGTATGTCCGTAGGAGAGAAGCATTAACTGATCAAAAGATAATAAAGCTAAAGCTTAATTAGATTTAGTTTAACTGAAGAAGCAGATCTCTAATGTTTTGCTGTCAGTGTGTAAACCGCGAGGTAACGGAGTGAACAAGATGCAGTCTGGTTACAAATGTAAATGTGTGTTATTCTGGTGAGTCTTAGAAGTAAAGAAACATGTCTGACACATCCGCTGTTTTAAATGAACATTAGCAAAGTCGCTACTTACTCGGTCAGCCACAGCTGAGCCACAAACACACGTACCGGGCTAATGTGTGTGGGATCAGGGATAGCAGGCAGGAATAGTGGGAAAAATTCCTCCACTTATTACACTTAATTTTTTTGGTTTGTTTTTTTATAGTACATAAGCGTTTTTTGGGGGGGGAGTTTTTTTTTTTTTTAAGGTGGACTAATATCCCCTTGACTCTATTTACTATTGTTATGTCCCAGGTGTGATATGGAGTCCTGAGGTATGGGACGCAGCATAAAAGGATTCCAACACTTGTGCTGGTTTTGCCGCTGCAACTACAAGGAAAAAAAAAACACAGACACAGACAGAGGAGCAATGTACAAGGACGTATTATATATATGCTATATTTTGTATGTACAAACCTAAATTTATGAACCTATTCAAAATACTTACAACAAAGAGTATACAAGGGAAAGAGGAAGAGAGAACAACACATGGTGTCGAAGGAACAAACTGAGCGAAACAGAACAACTCTCACTACCTGAACAACCACACACCCCCACACGCCCTGCCTATGCAGCTGTTTAGGTACTTATGTGAAACAATGAGGATGAAAACTGAATGAGATGTGGCTGATTATGATTATGTATCTAAAAGTACCTAGACTGATCATGCAATTTTGCCCCACCAATTCCCTGTACCCTGTTCAGGCACCTGTTTGAAAAAGGATGCTGTTTCTCTGAAATCACATGACTAACATTTCATGGGGAGGAGCTGTCCATCTGTGAACTTGAGATGAACTTGATCATATAAGGTGAACTTGAAGCTCTATATATACTGTGAGAAACATCCGTTGAAAACCACATTTCTGTGGTTGTTATTGGCTATTTTCACAAGACTTCCTCTCTCTCTCTTTTTTTCAGTTAGACTGCTTAACTGTTAAACATAGTCTGATCTTTATGATCTACAACATGTCATACAGTATTTGGGAAAAATGCTGATTCTGAAGATATGAAAATGTAAATAAGAGGGTAAATATGTAATGCATTCTGGGCAACATATTATTACAAAATAAGTTCAGTAAATACATATTTTGAATCAACTGATGGTAGCTGATTGAAACACAGAACAAAATCATTGCATGTGATGGTCAACTGAGTTACTTTAGATTAACTGTAATTTTTGGTGTTTGTGTAATATCGTGTGCATATGAATTAAGTTGTTAGAGTGCATGTTGTACAACCCCAGACAAAATGTGGTATTTGGATGTTCTGACTGTGCCAGCAGAATTCTAATTCCATCATGGCAAGTGTGTGTACCCGATGACTCATACTTTTAATGATTTTAGGTGTGTATGTGTGCTTTGAGCGTACTTCCAATTAGAACCGTGAGCAGTTGATGATATTGGCGAATAAGCACGGAAATTTGACTGTCAGGTGAATTTTGTAATGTATCGTTCAGGTATTACAGACTTTTTAATGATTTATATGGGAATAAGGTCTGGAAATTGTTGTAAAAGTTATCGTGAATAGAATCTTCTGAGTCTAGAAAAGCACGGCACAGAATGATAATCCAGAGATGCTCACAAGTGATCTTTTGCACATCCAAGTCAAGTCTCAAGTCTCTTATGGTTGTAATGAGCGTTCTGTCATCTGCTGCATGCCATCTGCTTAGAACACTGCATTGCTATATCTGAGGAATTCAAAGTATGTACTGTATTATCAACACTCCTCTATCTATTACCATACAGTATCAGGATTGATTAATTGTTTGGTACGTGATCACTTTGAACAGGCTATGGCAGTGCAATATGAAAAAAACGCACAATGAAAGCTTTCATTTAAAAAATTAAGATCCGTATTTTGCTACATTTTTGGGTACTTGGTGTTGCTCATCTGTGTTGAGCATCAAATATCAAAGAGCATCTATTATGAATAACTTACCTAATTTCTATAGTCATGGCAAAGCCAGCAATCTATGCGAACAAGTGTGGCAAGCAAACAGACACTCACTGATCTTTTCAAAATATCCAGCAAAAGCCAATCTAGTCAAGTTAACCTCCCTTAGCTACAAAGCTAGTAACAAGTTAGTGATAGCTGATGCTGAGCTAACATGTTTGCTAACCGTCCATAGGTGCTAACATTCATTTGTCAGTCACATTACCAAGTGACTGACTGACCTATCCAAGTGCATTTTGATGTGCCTGATAAAATGTGATGTAGCTGATCCAGCATCCTTTATTTTGATTCTGAACACCTTGCATTTAGTCATTCTTCTGTTTGGGCCTTGTGTAAAGGCATTAAAGCCAAAGGTTACCACAATTGGCACAGCAGCCGCAGACATGCTCACCATGGTCACAGTGTTGTTGCTGCAGCTTACAGTCATCTATGGCACTAAGTTACACATGATAATAAGAGAGGAAATGACATCCAGCTCATTGCACATTTCCTTAATGTTAACACTCCAAAAAAATGAACAATATAAAGACTCTTCACGAGTCTCAAATCTCAAGTCCAAGTCGAGTCTCAAGTCTTTTGAGGATGAGATTCAAGTCTCAAGTCACTGTGTATTCAACTTCAGTGCGAATCGAATCTGAGTCACAAACTCGAGCCCCCATCTCTGTGATTATGTATCTAAAAGTACCTAGACTGATCATGCAATTTTGCCCCACCAATTCCCTGTACCCTGTTCAGGCACCTGTTTGAAAAAGGATGCTGTTTCTCTGAAATCACATGACTAACATTTCATAGGGAGGAGCTGTCCATCTGTGAACTTTAGATAAACTTGATCATATAAGGTGAACTTGAAGCTCTACATATACTGTGAGAAACATCAAGCTGAGAACCACATTTCTGTGGTTGTTACTGGCTATTTTCACAAGACTTCCTCTTTTCTTTTCTTTTTTTTTTTTAAATTAGACTGCTTAACTGTGAAGCATAGTCTGATCTTTATGATCTACAACATGTCATACAGTATTTGGGAAAAAATGTTGATTCTGAAGATATGAAAATGTAAATAAGAAGGTAAATATGTAATGCACTCTGGGCAACATATTACAAAAAAAGTTCAGAAAATACATATTTTGAATCAACTGATGGTAGCTGATTGAAACACAGAACAAAATCATTGCATGTGATGGTCAACTGAGTTACTTTAGATTAACTGTAGCTTTTGGTGTTTGTGTAATATCGTGTGTATATGAATTAAGTTGTTAGAATGCATGTTGTACAACCCCAGACAAAATGTGGTATTTGGATGTTCTGACTGTGCCAGCAGAATTCTAATTCCATCATGGCAAGTGTGTGTACCCAATGACTCATACTGTTAATAGGTGTGTATGTGCACTTTGGGCGGGGCGAATCCGTACCGTGAGCAGTTAATGAGATTGGTGAATAAGCACGAAAATTTGACAGAAACTGGTTTGTTGAGATGAAATAAATACTATTTCCCTTAATAAGCTTCTGATCAAGCCTCCTTTTTTTGTTCTTGAAAGAGATACATTGCTGTATCTCCAGTATTCTTTACACTAGAAACTTCAAATTGTGTGATCTATTTGACTACATTTTTTAACGTTTCTTACAATTCCACTTCTTATTTCTGCTGTGCAAGATATTGAACCAGAGGATATTGTAAATAAAGTTATACTTTATTTGGATATTTTCACACACTAAAAAGCATCAATCACATTGCATTTAACATATCAGACTTAACTGAAGTTAATTACATCACTGCTATATATGTATGCGCTCCAGTCAACTCAAAAACAGTATCAAAACATGTTTACACCATTCCCTAGTAAATAAACTGTAGACAACAAGCAGACACACAACACATTACCTAACAGTGCTCTTCTCAACAGGAAAAACTCTTTAGCAACATTATTGCAAAACAGAAATCCACTCCCAGCATGCCCTGTACAACCTTGGAAGTAACAGTAACAGAACTCACAATAGCTCTTTCTCAATATGCATTCTTCTCTGCACTTGCGTTCTCGTAGACTTGTGAAACGTCATCAGTCACAGCTGACGTACTGTTCCAATGTCACATCTAGTCAATCTAGTCAACAGATAAAATTCCCAGATGTGTTCTTGATTTGTGGGTTTTATCAAGGTTGCATCAGGAAGAGACTTGTGTGGACTTGGGCAAATTCAGCTTCAGGTATGTTTGGCAGCAGAACAGCAGTTGGAGAATGGCGCGAGTGGAAAAGTCAAGAGTCATGCGATGGGGTATGGGCATTGCTGTGTGTGTTTGTGATTCATGTACTCAAGAGGAGAGAAAAAGTAATGCATTGATCCTTTTAAAGAGTAGAAAATTGGTTAGGCAAAATGATGTATTCAGTGTTGGCATTTTTAGATTTTGATTAAATTGAAATGGCTTAAATTTACCAGCTATACATTTGCACATTAGCTCAGGTGTCAACACAACAACTGGAAAAAAAAAATGTTTTCAACGGTGCACATATATGCAGATCACTTTGCCATACAATTTCATTATATTTTCTACTCTTTTCATTTTGGAAAATGTAGCCCACTTGGAACCCATCCAGTACCCATGTTCACTGTCGAAATGGTATACTTATTTCTAGCCCATGTATATTCATCTAGGGCCCCAACACCAACCCACTTAAAAGACCACTCTGAGCCCATGCCCAGTTGAAGCCCACCTAACCCAGGTAAAGCCCATGCCGGACCCACTTGGACGTGTTGGCTGGGACAGTGTTAGAAAAAAGATGCTGGTTCTCTGAAATCACATGACTAACGCTTCATGGGGAGGAGCTGTCTGTCTGTGGTAAGAGGAATGTGATGCTCTACATATATAAGTGTAGATCTTGCTGCTGGCCCGAGACAGTTTGAAAACCACAGTTAAGTTGTTTTCACGCATATAGCATCCATATAACAATCAAACTTTAAGTAGATAGCTAAAAGAACATTTACTGAAGACAAACGGAAATCTATGGCAAACATGAGTGGATGTCCGTTTTCAGGGAAAGAATATCAGTATGTATTCTAAGAAAATAATTTCCAGTGATCTATGGAAAAAAAAAATCAGACATCAACATTGCCAAACTTTTATTGTGTAAAGTTATCAAAGTTTGTATTGTGTTCTTGTTCTTAAAATTACTTACAGTACTACAGAGGAGGAAAATGATTCCCAGAGGGACATCGACAACGCTGCTAAAGGAGGACTCATTTATGGAGAGTATCTACAGGTAAGAACATTTTGAGGTTTAAACATCTTTACATTGCTGGAAAATAACATCTCTCACTTAGTTATTCAAACTACAATTAAAATATCTTCTTTCACTACCACATAACAGTAGTCATTCAGTATATGTATGGAAGGAATAAAACACACTTTACTATTTTTTAAATGTTTTCTGGACAGTTTAATCAAGAAAGTTTTGTTCTACCATTAGTTGGATAAGATTCTAAATGCACAAGTGTTAGAAAGTGAGAAGAGACACAACAAAAGTCATGATGAGCACCTCTTCATTGTCACCCACCAAGGTAACATCCATTTTATTTAGTTATTGTTTTTTTTTTACCTCTTGTTTATCTGTAGGATCTGAGATCTGACAAAGGGGCAACAGTGCCTTTGATGTTTTGTAAATTCTGTGTTTTAACTATCATGCATATTTTTCGATGTGCATAGGTTGTATTTAACAAAATAAAATATAAAAAACCACACACTTGTCTTAGTAAATGAAGACAGGTCTGGAGATCTGAACCTTCCAGACTGTTGTCACTTATACGTAACAAGAAAAATTGTATTGAAGTACCTCAGTATCCTCATTGTCTATGTACATCACTGTTAATTTCCGTTTCTGACAAAAATAATTCTTTTGTGCCTTTTCAGCATATGAACTCTGGTTTAAGCAAGTCCTTTGGGAACTGGACTCAGTGCGTGAACTTTTCATACAAAATCATGTAAGTAACTCTCATACAGATGAGTCTGCATCATGTCAGAAAAAAATGAAATATCTGTCCACAATAAGCCACTATTGCTGTGTTACTTTCATTTCCTTTCAGTTACAAGATGAGAGGAACATGTTGAAGGTGGTGAGTCGGATTCATAGAATTACAGTGATACTCAAACTACTTGTGGATCAGTTTGCTGTTTTGGAGACAATGACTCCATTGGACTTCTTTGACTTTAGGTAATCTGTACAGTACTAAAAGCTCTTTATGCTGATGTTACTTAAATAGTATATTATGTGTATATATATATATATATATATATATATATATATATATATATATATATATATATATATATATATATATATGTGTGTGTGTGTGTGTGTGTGTGTGTATTTTTTATTATTATTATTATTATTATTATTATTATTATTATTATTATTATTATTATCATTATTATTATTTATTTATTTATTTATTTATTTATTTCTTTTTCATATGACATACAGTACTGCATAGGAATTCCAAATGATTTTTCTTTCTTTTGTTTTGTCCATCACAGGGAATACCTGTTTCCAGCCTCAGGGTTCCAAAGTCTTCAGTTCCGTCTCTTGGAGATTAAAGTTGGTGTGGCAGACAACCGAAGAGTTCCATACAACCGTCAGCACTACAGGGAAAACTTCCATGGCCAGGAAAGTGAGGACTTACTCAGATCAGAGCAGGAGCCTTCCTTGCTGCAACTTGTGGAGGTACCTTCTACTTTTAACTACTTTAAACTAGTCTGCTTACTCTTTCATCAGCATCAAAACTAACAGAAATTAAGAGAGCAAAATTTGTATTTGAAGTAAAATGGAAATGACCAAAATTGTATTGCTTTTTGGTAGCATTGTGTATCCTATCAAATGTCATGTACAGTGATTTTTATTAATTTTGGTTTTATGTATCTATTTTAGAAATGGTTGGAGAGAACACCTGGTTTGGAAGAAGATGGGTTCAACTTTTGGGGGAAGTTACAAGCAAACATTGAAGAGGGTTTCAAACTGAAGATGCAGAAACTTGAGGTTCGTATTGCTTAGGGATAATCCTAGTCATCAAGGAATTTGACAAAGATTTACAATAGGTTTTTTGATGTTGTTTACCAAATGAGCTAAAACATCTGTTCCATGGACTTTCTGAGTGTGTCTCACTGAAGCAGTTTAATGAAATTCTTTCAGCCTATTCTCAGGGCATTCTTAACATATGTTGTTTACTATACAACTTACAAACCTCAAGAAGAGTTTATTTAAAAATCCTTGTGTTTATAGAATATTTGTAATATTTTGACTGTTCATTCAAATGGTTTCCTCTCACCCAGGACCTCTTCCAGAACTGCGCTCTCACTATTTTACCGCAGTTCTTCCAGTTCTTCCACACGACACTATCAACAATTAACAATCTTCTGTCTGCTAACAGAAAGAGCCAGATTCTGAGAGGAAAGAGGACATGCTTCAGGATCTGAAAAAACAGAGAGAAGGGTTCACTTCTCTGTTTGATTCCAATCATCATGATGATCTTTTAAGAAAAGGTGAGTGTTTGTAGTGTCAGTTTGTTTTTCAGGATGATCCTCCTGACTGAGCGATCTTATGAGGCCAAAGTGTTCCTTGTAAACCTTTAAAACACCATTTTCACAACGTGTTGCTATTACATTACATGATTTTGATGGGAGCTTTTTCCATTGACCTGTTAAAAATCAAACTAGTGCTGACATTTTGTAACAGTCAGCACCTACTTGCAATAGGTGCTTTGATTACATAGCTGACTGTTATTTATTTTCAGGCCAATCAGTGTTCACTGATAAGTTTATTTTTGCAATAAAACTGTTAGTGTGCTTTAAAATTAAAAGTGATACATTTCTTGTGCGCAGGTGAACGACGGCTTTCGTACAAAGGCCTTCAAGGAGCTCTGATGATCTACTTCTACAGGTAAAAAAAAAAAATCTTTATGATTTCTGTTTTTTAAATTGTACGTAACAGGCTGTTGTGTCATGGGACTTGGATAGCAAACCTGTTACTGAAATATTTCTTAGGGAAGAACTTCAATTCCAGATACCCTTCCAGCTGCTGAATTCTCTGATGGAGGTTGACACCCTCATGAATAAATGGAGATGTAAGTCAACTGTTCAGAGCCATTAGACCTATTATTTCACCTACATAAAATGAAGTAGCTTATATTCTTAGAGAAGGATATGTCTGTTCAGTTTCATTAATTGTACATGACTTGAATCATTTTACTACTGCTCAGAGGATTAAGACACCATTAACACAGCACAGGATCACTATGCATTTATAAATACTTTCACACTCGTGCAGATCACCATGTGTGCATGGTGCACCGCATGATTGGCAGCAAAGTAGGTACAGGAGGCTCCTCAGGCTACCTCTACTTACGCTCCACAATCGGGTGAGTGCATCATCATCTGAGGCAGAAAGATAGATAGATAGATAGATAGATAGATAGATAGATAGATAGATAGATAGATAGATAGATAGATAGATAGATAGATAGATAGATAGATAGATAGATAGATAGACAGTCAGTGTCTTACCAAGAGGAGGTGCTCAGTGCCCCACATGCAGTTATATCTTTATGTGCAATCTATAACTACTGTAATTATAGGATGTGTACATTCTGTAACTACTGTAATTAAAGTTACTATCTTTGACTTTGAAGATATAAGACTGATAAAGGATATGTTAATAATCAGATATAGCATATAAAATTTGTGCACATTTGCACATTTTTGATTTCTAATATTCTTGCTGTCTATTTTTTTATTGCAGTGACCGTTATAAAGTTTTTGTGGATTTGTTCAACCTGGCCACTTACCTGGTGCCACGTGACTGGGTGCCCAAAATTGAACCCCAACATTAATAAATTCCCATATATAACTGAGTGCTTACAGCTCATGTAGCTCCTGCAGTGGAGAGAAGTCTTATTAAAAACACTGCTTTCTCTCGATTATGGAGTGTAGAAATATAAGAAGCCAAGCAATTACAGTGATCCGACATTTAAATAAAATCATGAATTGATGAGACTTTCAGATACAAGCTGGCTTCCTCAATCCTGCTGGACAAAACAGTCTTAAAGATTAAGGAACATAAATTATTCCCTAACATTTGTAGACATAATCCTGAAAATATTACTTATATCCGAAACTTTATGGAATCTTATGACAAATCTCATTTCCTCTGCAGTGAATAGATCTCCTGCTAGATTACGTTCATATGTTTACAAATACAAGTTGAATAAAAACATCTGTACAATCTGTAAAAAAAAAATTCTGGAGATGTCTTATTCTTTTACGACTACTTGTCAAAATTTCCTGATGGATGCAGAACGTCTATCACTTGAACAGTGTCCCTAAATATTTGTTTAGTGTAAAGGTTTCTGAGATCAGTTTTATGACATGGACAGACATGGACAAATATTCTCCACCTTTGTACTGTTGTGCCAATGCTGCTTAACATTAATTTTAGAAACAGGGACAAATAGAGCTCCAGACGTCATGTGATTGATTTTGTGTAGACCGCCATGTTGGCAGGAAAAGCGTTAGCAAAAATGAATGGTGCCATCATAGATTTCAAGCTGTCACAATTCACTGCACACTTTAACTCCAAGGACATTGAACGTTATATTGTAAAACTTGGTGGGTTAAACATTTATAATGCCCCTGGGGTGCTTTTCATGAGGATTGAAACAGCCGGAACGGACAACGTGCCAGACGTGCAGTACCTATACATCTACAATTACTTGATTAACTTTCCCTTGTCCTAATCTGGAGAGTCTTTGAAAGCCTACAAAAGCCTGGAGGGGTACAAATGGACTAAATCTGGATGCATGATGAATATTCAGCTTTGGAATCTAATGGCTTAAAATTGCTTTGTTGTCACTGGAAGTGTCACTTCATCTTAGTTAACGTTAGTATAAGCAACGGACAGTGTAATGTAATCGGTTCCCTAGTGGAAATTCCAGTTGGAAACCAGTAGAAAATCCCAGTAGAAAACCAATAGAAAACCAGTAGAGAACCAGTAGAGAACCAATTGAAAACCAGTAGAAAACCAATAGCAATTTCAACTGGTTTCTATTGGTTTTTATAGGGAAATTGAAACACATTCAACTGGTTTCACAACTGGTTTCTACTGGAATGCCCAGTAGAAAAACCAATAGAAATTTCTACTGGAATGTATTGGTCTGAACTGGTCTCAGATGGTCGGTATTGGTTTTAGCTGGAGACAACTGGGTTATTGAGTTCACGTAGTGTGTGAAATGTTACAGTTGGTATTTAAATGGATTAAACTAATTTCAGTTGGTGGAACCTGGAATTATAGTGAATTCATCACTGCATGTAATTTATGTTTTAACAGTTTACTTCCACCACGTACACACAGGCTGAGAACACACACACACCTTTGTATACTGCAATCCATATATACACCTTGACAATAACAATTTAACAGAGAATACTGAAATACAGGCAACAAGTAAATGTATAAGGAATGCCTTTATTGTCATCATAAATGTACAACAAGAGTCAGAGTGCCAAGCAACATAAAAGGAATTAAAATATAACTACAAAATGTAAACATAAAGAAAATATAGAAACATAAAAATACGAATATAAAATCATTTTTAAGTGGCAGTGCAGTGCCTCAGGAAATGTTTTGTTTGATTGATTTAATGGGCTATACAGTACGTTGGAGGATGGAAATTTCTAGACGGCAGTGTCAAATTCTAGGCTACTTAATAGGCCTAAACATGGTTATAACCAGGCATACAACATTCGCTGGTAATGGTACAATACAGAATTTCACTTTTAAAATCATACTTTGTCGTTCTTAATGGCGGTGACCTCCTATCCAGCGCTGCCTTTGTCGTTCTTAATAGCGGTGACCGCCCTGATGGGCGACGCTGTTTCTGTCCTTATTTCGGGGAGGGGGCCCTCTTGTTCTCCGCTGTCGTAGCGAGTTCTCGATCGGCTGCATTATATAAAATCCGTAACTACGTACTCAATAAACGCATTAACTGCAGCAGGCATGCTCAATATAAAGCCGTATCTACAAACAGCTGTTATCTGGCCAGCCTATGTTATGGATAACTAAAAACGAACAGTCGCAAGCGTGTGTTACATGTGTTAATGCGTGTTAATGTAATGTAATTGGTGCGCCAACATATATGTTGCGTTAAACTAGGGTGACCATACGTCCTCTTTTTCTCAGACATGTCCTCTTCTTCGGACCTAAAAAAATGTGTCCGGCTGGGATTTCTAAATCGCCAAAAATGTCCGGGATTTGGTCTTCACTTTCCACAGTCGCCATTCATTGTGTGTCCATTAGCATTGCTTTAACCTTTTTCTTTAGGTCCCGGCCTCTCGTATGCCACCAATGGATGGTCATATGCACTACCATGCCATAAACACTGGTTAAACTGCATCTCATTCATTACCGTTAACACCGCTGCAACAGCCATGAGACCTTAAAAGTGCCGTAATGCCACCAAAACTTGAAGGGAAAGAAATATGGTCATCATGCCAGTTTTTATGCTAGCAGTTGTTTGTCTAATTAAAGACCAGCCAGCTATGTATTGTGGCAGTTAAGTACAGATGCAGTTTCACATTGCTTTTTCAAGCATCAGCCTTACATACGCAACGACAGGAACCAAAACAGTTAAATTCCGCCATAAGCATGGAATGCATCTAGATAGGTAGATAATCAAATTAATATCTATATTTAATTGTTCCAAACTATGTCAATATGGTCTCCTTTCTCTACTTGTGTTGTGTTTTCTTAGTGTAATTCAGTCCACTGATCCAAAGAGAGGAACTAATGGATTACAATGATTAATAGAAACGTGGAAAATGTCATTAAATTTAGTAAAGAATGTACAAAAATGAATTGCCAATTCCACTGCCAATTGCTGGACATTATACTGGTTAAACCTGGGTGCAGAGAGTCAATATACATAGACTGTATAGGACCTTAAACTTTGACTATGCTTCATGTAATAGAATGGAGACATGACATAATGCTATTGTCTCACACACACACAAATGTAATGCAAAGATAGAGAGAGAGAGAGAGAGAGAGAGAGAAAGGAATCCTAAAATGTTTCTGAGCATATTTACCTGGGTGTATTGTAATATGTGCCTTGTGAAAACAAGGACATACCAGAGACATTTTTATTCAACTCACTATATTTGGATCTAATCCTGCACAATATGAGGGAAATATGCGATGTACAATAACATCATTCAATATAGCCCCAAGCGGTGATGGCAGGCCCTCGCACCTCCAGCAATTCGAGACCTGTGACATTCTGTCATCCAACGATGCGCTCACATCTGATGAGTGTGCCAAATTACATGGTCATAGCAACAACTGAAAGGATTCAGGCTTAAAACCACAAACCCGCATGATATGCCCAACCCACTTGCCGAGGTACTGGCAAACAAACCAAAATATTATTGTAAAATAAATTTTCATGCGCGTTTTTAGACAAAATAGACATCGGTGTCATAATTCTAAATACAACTACTAAAAAAGGAAAACCTTTTGACGTGTAAATGTCCTTATGCTCAGTGACTGCATACACTAACACATATTTCCACACATATCTAAACCTATTTGTGTAACCTGCAATAGTACCACAGCCCCCTTTTATGTGCTGTGTAAATATGCATCTGATAAATTTTCTTTATTTCCATGTATGATGCTAAATTGCATGTAATCTCTCATTTTCAGACAATGCCTTTACTTAACATGTGTGCTTTAACCCTGAATCCTATGAACCATCCAGGAGGAGAAAGTCAAAATGTAACACGTTAAAATGCACAAAATCCAAAACAAGACAGTTCTCATCGGCAGCTTGTTGGACAGATAGCAGAGAAAGGACGTGTATGGTTCCAAGTGGTAACCTCACCCGTTTTCACATGTCTCCTATAGCAAGACTGACGTAAATGAAGCAAGTGCTCTGGATGTTTTTTCTGCGTCACATTTAACGCCATTATGTCAGTGCAGTTACAAGACATTTGCCATTATTTCATCTTTGAAACACCCGAATTGTTTACGCCAGAACAAACGCACTGTTTGGGAACGCAAAAATAACTGCTACCATGGAGCAATGCGTGCATGTTATACACAACACAAACCTTGATTTAAATGCACACACTAGGAAAAAGGCATAATGGCTTTATGGAACTAGCCTTTCCCTTCCTCCTAATAGCAAGATGGTCAGTTCTTCTACAGACTTAGTGGGTGGCTCTTAAAAGAGCCTTTGGGTTTGAAGTGTTTCTATGTTGAAGTTTACTTGGAGCTGGTGTACTTGGTGACGGCCTTGGTACCCTCAGACACGGCGTGCTTGGCCAACTCACCGGGGAGCAGCAGACGCACGGCGGTCTGGATCTCCCTGGAGGTGATGGTGGAGCGCTTGTTGTAGTGCGCCAGGCGAGAAGCCTCTCCAGCGATACGCTCGAAGATGTCGTTGACAAAGGAATTCATGATTCCCATGGCCTTGGAAGAAATACCAGTATCGGGGTGGACCTGCTTCAGCACCTTGTACACGTAGATAGCGTAGCTCTCCTTCCTGGTCCTCTTACGCTTCTTGCCTCCCTTACCAGCCGTCTTGGTTACGGCTTTTTTGGATCCCTTCTTAGGAGCAGACTTGGCGGGCTCTGGCATGACTAGCTCTTGAAGAACCTGACGATAAGTACAGTATGCGCACTTCGGTACCTGCTATCAATGAAGAGCCTTATGCAAATATGATGAACATACGTCCTCCTCCACGTTCACTAGCTTGCGGCAGAATCTACTGGTGCGTTAGAACAAGCAGGTTTTCTATTGGTCGCAGACTGTTCTGACGAAACTCAATGGCAGTCCAATAGGAATCAAAGAGGTTGAACAAAAAAATGGGTTTTGCGCGGGCTCCATGTTCCCCACCCCCCTACGAATTTCTTTGTTCTGATATCAGTGCTTCATCAAATTCACTGTGCAAAAACGTTTTATTTTTCTTCGTGTCGAACTTACTTTATATTTTCAAATGATTTATCCGTTTTGCTCGAATTACTTGAACTTTGTAACGTCTTTTCGGCGACTATTTATTGTGTCTCCGAATAATGTGCGTACCACACTTTTTCCGCGTACTTACCGTTAGTCGAAAAGGCTCAACAAGGACTTGTTTTTGTGCGGGCTCCACGCCCTCCACACCGCTCCCAAACTCTTTTGTTCTGCAAAAAAAAGTTTCACTAATCAGAATATCACACAAAAGTTCATGTTTAATCAGTTTCGAGGTGATTTGCTTTGTTCAAGGTCCACTTTCCACTGTCTTTTGCATGCAACTGTTTGTTTATTCAGTTTTGAAATAATTCGCATGGATGCGTTAATCAACGTCTACCAAAAAACTTTAGCGTACGTTTGGTGGACTAGACATGAGGCGCCATTGTTCGCAAAAGGTTTACGAAGAGCGACAGCACGCAGACAAAGTCGTCACATTTGATTGACTAGGCAGGAATATGGCGCTTTTATAATGCAACGTGGGTGGCTCTGAAAAGAGCCTTTTGATTTTTCTTTGCAAATGTGCTGGAAATCGCTTAACCACCGAAGCCGTACAGAGTACGGCCCTGGCGTTTCAAGGCGTACACAACGTCCATGGCAGTCACGGTCTTTCTCTTGGCGTGCTCGGTGTAGGTGACAGCGTCACGAATAACATTCTCCAGGAACACCTTCAGCACACCGCGAGTCTCCTCGTAGATGAGACCAGAAATACGCTTGACACCACCACGGCGAGCCAGACGGCGAATAGCTGGCTTAGTGATGCCCTGGATGTTATCACGAAGCACTTTGCGGTGACGCTTAGCGCCTCCCTTGCCAAGTCCTTTGCCTCCTTTTCCTCTTCCAGACATTTTACTCCTCTCTTAGTAAGTTCGGAACAATGAGGCACGTCGGAGCAAGCGCGCATTTATATACACGTCACAAGGACCTCCTTGAAACCATGTTGCCCGCCCGCCCCCCCAAGTTGCATTTTCTACGTGCGTGCACGCACTCACTCAAGTACACACACGAGAGAAGGAGAGGGGGCGGAGGAGCTCGCCTCATTCTTCTGCACTTAGCAAAACGTGATGTATGGAATAGGAAACAGAGAGGGAAAGACAGGCAGACAGACAGACAGAGAAAGAGAAGCCACTTGCCTTTGACTTTACGTTATAAACACTAACAAGGAAAATGTGCGTTTTGACTCAAACCGACCTTTTCAAACACGATATAGCGCACCACATATGTCAAATTACAGCCAAGGTACTGGCTTACTTACTGTGTTATTTACTAGGTTATCTGTCCCACTTCCTCCTTCAATCTATGTTACAATCCATTGCTTCTTCTCGTCTCTTGTTGGGTGGGTTGGCATGAAGTGTTGATGCATACAGGGTGGATCTTCAGTTGTTTCTTCAAGTTGCTAAGTGTCATCCCTCATTGAAAAAATTTCAGTACAAATATATTGATTCTCATTCAGTGTGAGTGCACTACGGACATTTTAAAGCTTATATTTAGTTACTCACATGGTCGCACCACAAATGTCATTACAGCACATGATTTTGGTCATTCATACGAAGCAAAACATTTTTTTTCCCTTCCAGTTATCAATAAATGAATAATTCTTCAAAAATATATGATGGCTCTTGGCCGTTTATTGACTTTATCAGTCCATTGATTACATTCTGATTCATTCTATTTGTTTGGGCGGAATCTGTCGTCTTTGACTTTTTGGGGCAGCAGTGGTCTAGAGGTTGGAGTACCGGGCTCGTGAACAAAGGGTTCAATTCCCAGGACTGACATCCACGGCTTTGTGCCCTTGAGCAAGGCACAACTCCTGCATCTAGTGTGTGTGTGTGTGTGTGTGTTCACTACTGGTGTGTTGGATGGGCTAAATGCAGAGCACAAATTCACTGCTCACTGTTCACAGTGTGTGCAACCACAGAGATTTACATTTATATTTAGACTGCAAACCAGATCAGCTATTGGCCATAACTTGCATTGACGGATAGTGAAGCACCCAAATGATGACTATACCCTTTCCCTTTCCATTCCATCTACATGCTCCTTAGAACCCTTTTGATCTTATCCAGTTCAGTAGGTAATATGGCCAATGATATGTGTCTTACCTTATTATTTTTTGTGCAGCTCCCATCACATCTGGGCCCTTAATCAAGGGCTACAGAATGATGCAATGTTTACACACACCTGACAACATGAAAAGGAGTTCTCACTTATTCTAGTTGTGACACTTCTGTATATGACTGAATCACATTTTTGATGAGGATGACTTCCAACTGGAATAAATTAGTCAACAGCTTTCAAATACTTTATTCTACCCACTGAACAGTGTTGTGCATGTACAAATGCACCAGGTACTATGACAATGAACAAAGCGAATACTCTGATTTGAAGAGTGGTTGGAGACAAAAACTCATTTTTAAAGCGGAGTGAAAACATTCTATTCCACCCTTAGAGTCAGTTGGTGAGATTTTGAGAGGGAGGAAAACTGTGTTTCTTTCCTTCATTCTTCACTGTCATGGAGTCTGACTAGGGTCTTTTATCACAATGCGTTTAAATGGCTAGTGTTATGCTCTCTCCTGGAAAAGATACTTTGAGATAAGACCCAGCAGATCACCCGGCTATTTCCAAGATAGCCCTAATTAAATTCTACTGAAAATGTTTTTTTTTTTTTCTCTTTTTTTTTTTTTTTTTTGCTGTTACATTATTGAGATTTTTTAAATTGAGAACTGTATTTGTGCCTTGTAATCATTCTTTAATCTTTCATCGAGTTTTGTGTTTACCCCAAAAAACAAAAAAAGGAAGTTAAAAGGTTAAAAAAAATGCATGATCATGCAACAGGAATGTGAGCATTTATCTGCACAAACACATTCAACAATTTAAATGTATTATCTACGCGTGTGCACTTAATGGATTTTTGATGGCTTTGTTCAGTAATTGTATTTTAATTCGGAAAACCAGTCTTCAGTGGACCAAACTGCTAAATTTGAAAAATATAGAAATCTAATGCGGCCAAGTGGACTCAGATACTTCAAGTCTCTGAAAAAAATACATTATGGTTTTATAAGTACTATATAATCTTTAAACACGTTGACTATCCAATATAATGGTGCTGTTTGACTGTTACAGAATCCTACATCAGTGTAAGACTCGGAGAGGAAACTTCACAGTACCGTCAGAAAATCGCAGAGTGTCTGAGAAACAATTCCGTGTAAAGTACAATGGACGTGTTATCATGGACATGTCAGTGTTCCTCTGCTCCAGCCCAGCTGTCTCTGGCCCTTTAGGGTTTCTAATTAACGGTGAGCACACACCGTAACTCAGGCTGGGTTCCAGACTGTGATTTGAAGTGGCCACCATAGTACCACTACAACCAAACTCTGCTTACAAAAAATGTAACTCTCCTTTCTCTGGGGAACATCAACATCCCAGCAGTGTGTATGAGTTATGAGCAGTTAGCGATAACAAGTATAAGGCATCTCAACAATGCTGACAGTAATTTTCCATACAATACTGTACAATCATTGTCGAGTAGTACACACATTTTCGCCATGGTTAAATGCGTTGTATGCATGTCATGTTTTAATGCACATTTTCTCTGGAAATATTGAGAAGCATGGATCTGATATATAAATGACAAAAGTGTACCATTACGAATAAACAAAACGAAAGCTCAGCTACAACACAGCGGCCTCCAGGTGGAGACAAAGACATTTGAATTAACCCAAAAGGCATCATGGGACAACATATACTGATATTTAGTCCTTGAATTTAAGTGTCAGTGCGAATTACTATATTATTCGGATCATCGAATGAAAAAGTAAGCTTGCCATGAAGGAATTCGCGGTCCATGAAAATGAAGTGCACAAGGGGAACATTTGATCTCTTACTTAACGACTGAGGTGGCTCTTAAAAGAGCCTTTTGTATTGGGAATAGGGAAGACGTCAATTTAAGCACGCTCGCCACGAATACGGCGGGCCAGTTGGATGTCCTTGGGCATGATGGTGACTCTCTTGGCGTGGATGGCGCACAGGTTAGTGTCCTCGAACAGACCAACCAGATAAGCCTCGCTAGCCTCCTGCAAAGCCATGACGGCGGAGCTCTGGAAGCGCAGGTCGGTCTTGAAATCCTGAGCGATTTCCCTCACCAGACGTTGGAAGGGCAGCTTACGGATAAGCAGCTCGGTGGACTTCTGATAACGGCGGATCTCTCGGAGAGCCACGGTGCCGGGCCTGTAACGATGAGGCTTCTTGACGCCACCGGTGGCTGGGGCGCTCTTGCGAGCAGCCTTGGTGGCTAGCTGCTTCCTGGGGGCTTTGCCACCGGTAGATTTGCGAGCGGTCTGCTTAGTTCTTGCCATGCTTCCAGTCGAGCTGTTATAACTATCAGCAAAAGTTTGCGAGTAGTTGGTCCCACGAGCCTATTTAAAGCTTTGAACCTGCCATCTCTCATTGGACAGCGCAGTGCTTTGTGCTCTGATTGGACGAGGATCAGGGCGAGGGACGTGCAAGACTGGCTCGTGCTCTCTGCCTTTCTTTGCCGCCTGAAATTCAAATTGGAAGACCCACCCCTTATTTATGGCGCGTATCACAAGTGTACCTTCTGATTTGTGCTTGTATATGGAACTGCAAACCAAACATATTCACTACAGATTAGTATGGAAATGCGTAAAACAGGGAAACAGACACATAAATATGACCTACATTTGAGGAAACGCTTGTATATGTGAATATGTCCGTTTTGTCCTAATAGAAAGGTACATTACAACTTGCGAAAGAAAGAGACATTGCTGCTTGTTACCTTCTATCAGGTAAAAAAGTCGACTCTTAACCAGAAGTTAACAATAGAATTGTGATGGACTTGTATATAGGATATTGTATAAGGGACTGCCATGAGAAGTCCATCACAACCGAAATTTGGGTTCTTCTCATGAAAAAAAAAAAAAAAAAACTCGAACTACGCTTTTCAAATTCAATGGTGCTGAAATGCATCCACGTGTAAATCCAGAGGCACTGATGCTTTATTTCAGCATCGCACTGTACAGGCTTTTTTCTTTCATTATTATTCAATCGCTAACGATGCAGTTACAGCCTGCATGCTGTAAGACACCACATGGTTCTGCTATTGGTAAATTACTTAAGACAGGGGGAAATTCCTTCTACGTTAGATGGCACATCTTTTCTTTGAAACTTATCCTTAAATTGATCAGATATAAAAGCTGGAGGAGATACACGGTGGTCATCAGGTACACCTCATTCAGTTTGTTGTAAAACGCACCTTAATCTGGTTTGAGACAGCAATGAAATTGTTTTGCTCTTCTTACGGACAAATTGGGTGGCTCTTAAAAGAGCCTTTGGATATGTCAAGGGTAGGACAATTCTGGAGACTTTACTTGGCCTTGGCTGGCTTATCGGTCTTCTTGGGCAACAGCACTGCCTGAATGTTGGGCAGCACGCCACCTTGAGCGATGGTGACTCCACCGAGCAGTTTGTTCAACTCCTCGTCGTTGCGGACGGCCAGCTGCAGGTGACGGGGGATGATACGGGTCTTCTTGTTGTCGCGGGCAGCGTTGCCAGCCAACTCCAAGATCTCAGCGGTCAGGTACTCGAGCACGGCAGCGAGGTAGACAGGGGCACCAGCGCCAACCCGCTCAGCGTAGTTGCCTTTGCGCAGCAGCCTGTGCACACGTCCGACAGGGAACTGGAGTCCAGCCCTGGACGACCTGGTCTTAGCCTTGGCCCTGGCTTTACCACCGGTTTTGCCTCTTCCGCTCATATTTACGCTCTCGCAAGCTCTCTGAAAAGCAAGTCGAAATACCCCACTGTTGCGCGGAGGCCCTAATTTATGGGATTTGCTGCTGTCGCTGGATTGGCCAGTGTCTTGCTATGATGTAAACCAATCATCGCACTGCCGTCACAAGCAAACCCAACCCACATGACCCTTCGCCTCGCTCTGAAACACGTATTGCTTGAGTGTCAGCTCCCACCTGAAGAACAAACCCACATTTCCGTTAGTAAAGTTTAAAGTCTTAAGTTTTTATTAACCCATGGATTGCACTGAAACTAATGAAAAATGATCTGATGAAATGTACATTCCCGTATTAACGAGATTATTGTCGCGTCTCCATTAATGTATTGTCCTAAAAGTATAGTTAATATGCACAACTGATAATAGTTGCTACTGCCATCGTCATCTTTCTCGCTCGAACTACTTTGAAATCTGAGTCCAACAGACCAAATCCTGTTTGCCAACTTCTCTTCCTGTCATTCAAACGCAAGAGTGTGGGTTACGTGGGGACCCTTCTAAGCACATTGATCCATGTTATGCCAAAATTACCATTATGTTAATTCTGCCCCAGAAGCTGGCAAGTATGGAATACCTTCCTTTAAAACATATCAGCGGGAGTTTATGAGGTCATGGTTCAATATTCATGGGCTGTCTTAGACTTAAGCACTGTGTGATCCTTGGCTTTCTTACAGTTACTTTTTTTAAACCATGCCTTAAACAAAGGCACCAAAACTACAAACACATTTTCTGCTTTGCACTTCGTTTGAAATTCTGCAACATACTGTTTGCAAAACACTACACACTGTTTCTTACATTAGATAGACTGTTCATGTATGAAACCTCTTGTAATCATTGGGAAAACACTTTATTAGAAATGCAAAACATAGCTGATATTGGCAACACCCAAACACACATATGAAAACACTTATGCAGTAATTGAACACCAATCAGTCTGAGCCTTAGCACTACAAATAGACCTCAGGTAAGCTTTTTGTGGGGGCTCCTGCAAGGAGTTCTCCATCAACAATGCCAGCCTAGGTTGCCACAACACAGCAAACATAATCACATATCTGGAGCACTACACACTTGTACTGGACTGAGCAGAGCAGCCCAGGTCTGTTGTGATCTGGGATAATGTTACTTTCCACCAAGGCTGCTCTGGTCCGAGACTGGTTCACCAACCACAATAACCTCACAAGTTGTATACTTGCCCCCTTACTCCCCATTTCTCAGTCCTACTCTTTTCGGCTTTGAGTTGGAAAGCGTATGACCACCAATCACATGCCCGCCTGCCTCTTCTGCAAGCAATGGACATTGAGGTGGGGTCAGTCCAGGGTTGGATAGGCACGCAAGGCGATATTTTTCCTGTTGCCCAGCCAGGGATGATATTGCCTGTGATGTGACCGAGGTGATGTGGCTAGACCCTGACAGAAGGCAGGATCCGTAAACCATCTACCCCAACCCTTAATCCCTTAAAATACTAATTTTTGTTTCATTGCACTGTAATTTTACTGTAATTAGTTTTGAGTTTAGCTTAACATGTTGTATTGATTACTGTACTGCAATTCTGTTTTTCTTTGTGTTTTCTTCTTCTTGTAAAAACCTACAATGGCAAAAAAAAAAAAAAAAAAAGCTGTATTTTTCTTCTGAAGCCTTTTTTGTGTTCACTGAAATGAGTAGATGTACTGTACCAGAACAATCTTTCACAGGAGACTGTAAGAAAAATTAAGAAGGTATATGAAATAGACAGTGTGTTGTTGCAGCTTTCAAAGAGGACTTCAAAATGGTGCATGTGTGTGTATCATTTTGTTGAAAAAATATAATTTTGAAAAAGGATTGTTAGGTTTGCTTGCCAAGTTTCATTTTGACATGGAAGTGAGATGCTCATCACCAAGTGTTGTGTCTTATTTGGCTTGTGTATAGAGTTTTGACACAATGAGTTAAATTCTGCAACAGGTGTGAGCAATTGCAAAAAAAACTGTAACGTGAACAACTAAATAAACATCACAGTGGAATACCCTGGGGATGGCTCACTTATAATACCCACAAGTCGTGTACTCTGCACTCACGTAGTTTGAATGCCGTTGTGTAGTTCAAGCCTGCAAAATAAGTGGTGGGGAGTTGAACGTTTCTTGCTATCAGACATTGAGAGTCGGCAAACGAGAGAAAATGGTTCATTCTTTTACAGACTATATGGATGGCTCTTAAAAGAGCCTTTGGGTTTGTAGGTCCTTATAACCGCTTTCACTTGGAGCTGGTGTACTTGGTGACGGCCTTGGTACCCTCAGACACGGCGTGCTTGGCCAACTCACCGGGGAGGAGCAAACGCACGGCGGTCTGGATCTCCCTGGAGGTGATGGTGGAGCGCTTGTTGTAGTGCGCCAGGCGAGACGCCTCTCCGGCAATCCGCTCGAAGATGTCGTTGACAAAGGAATTCATGATTCCCATGGCCTTAGAAGAAATCCCGGTGTCGGGGTGGACCTGCTTCAGCACTTTGTACACGTAGATTGCATAGCTCTCCCTCCTGGTCCTCTTACGCTTCTTGCCCCCTTTGCCAGCCGTCTTAGCAACAGCTTTTTTGGATCCCTTCTTGGGTGCAGTCTTCGCGGGCTCTGGCATTGTAACAATGTTCGGAATACGAATGTGTCTCGCCGAGCCGAAAAGCTGGTTTAAGTTAACACTGGCATGCAAATAAGGTGGTTAGTCTTCCCTCCTCAACGTCCCCTCTGTTGGAGGTAACTGTCACGTGATATTACGCAGCTTATCTATTGGCCTCAGAATATACTGACGACTGCGAAGAGCTCCAATCGGAGATTCGGAAAACCTCAGAAAAGAGCCTACTATCCCCTTTTCTGCCTCCAAACAATGTGAAATTCTTTCACTTTGCTATAGTAAGAGCTGATACAACTTCAGAAATATGGCCAATCTACATATATATATATATATATATTCCCTATTGTACCCATTTCATACCAGAATTTTTAATAAAACTGATCGTTCAGGCACAATATTGCGCCAAATTGTGAACACATTACAGAGCAACACGACAAACAGCTTATTGTGAAATCCGCGGCACATAATGTAGGTTCTGTTTTACGAAGGAGCTTGCAGGTCTATCAACCTATAATCATAATTTTTTGAACACCCTTCTGTGTTAATAGTCTTAGGAAATTCAGTCACTCTCCCCTGTATTTAATACTCATTGTCATGTTCACCAGTGAATAAGTTACGTCAGAATGCACATTAAAGGACTGAAGCCTGTTGGCTGTCCCCTACGAGTCAATATTTTGGGCAGGTCATTTTACGACATGAATGAAGTGCCGAGAAATTCAAATATAAATGTCCTTCTTTTCGATTATAAATCAAGAACGAATAAATACCAAAGATACTGGAGAAGCCACTGGTTTGGTATTACTGGATTTCAAGAAGGCCTAACCTCCGAATCAATTTATAAAATCATAGCAAGTGTAACGGACCTCTTCTCTTCCAAGAAACGGGAACAAACACGAGACTGGTTCTACCTGTTTTTATTCCGCAGCATGAAGAATTCTGGGAGGCAAATAAAAGAAGACTTATATTTCTTCCAAAAACAACAACGTGTGATGATTGCAGACTATTTCTCAAATCCTTATTTAAAAGACGAAATGAGGAGAAATGCATGAACGTATCCGCAGCATGAAGTATTCTTCTACTTGGGTACGGCACCACGGAGGGACCAAAATGAAACAATCTGTGGTAAATCACACACCACTAGGAGGCTCTTAAAGACCATTTCTTTATGCTTAACTTCATGCAATTCATATAACAAATTAATGATAAATATTTACTTTATTTTCTAACTCCGTTACACAAGCAAACTCAAGATCAAAGCATTTCAACGGTTCATTGCTGGATTCATTTTGCAGCTGAGGGTCATCGTCCTTTAAGATAATAACCAACGTGGCAAGTACTTGTTCTGACCTGATTTCTGACAGCTTTACCCAAAGCCATTTACCGAGAGCAAAGTAGCCTAAAAACACAACACATTTCAGCTTCTGAGAAGAGACAGTGAGATTCATCAGGTACGAATATAGCGCTTTTGGAAGCAATGTGGGTGTCTCTGAGCACAGATCCTTTGGTTTCATTTTTGCCAAACGTGCTGGTAAAAGCTTAAGAGCATTAGAAAATGACAGCCTTCCTCTGTCCAAGTCCAGCTGTAGTCTGATCCTCTGGAGTTTCTTATTTACTTTGAGGGGAGTCCATAACTCTTCAGGCAAACATAATTTATATTCAACACTGTTATAACACATGCCAAAAACTCCATAACATAGAGATCATTGCTTCCTCTGAACAGACTCTGGTATCACTCCCAGCATCCCCTTTGAACTGTTCCCAACCCCAGCATCCCAGTAGTGTGAGCCCAAGATACTTGAATGAAATGAAGCACTGAATCTCTCTGGATTATCAGGAAGTTGTTGAGTCTCATCACTAAAACTCACACTGGTCAGATCCTCAGATAGGATGACATCTGGTCCTGCAGTGTTAGGATCCAGGATGACAGGAGCTGAAAAGAAAGAAGACACATGTAGGGGGAGATGGAATTCATGATCGCATGTAAATGAGAGTATTACAAAAAGTAATTTTTCAGAGAAAAATTTAGAAGCTCTCTGTATTTAACAACGTTAAATCTTCTCCCACACTCTGAACTTCAGGTTGCCCAGGTGCTTTGCCACATTGATCAGTGCCCCTGAAAGCATCTGTGGATCCTGCAGTGTGCACTGGGCTCTGGAATAACATTCAGGAGTCAGTACTGCTGTTTGTTTGGATGGACAAACTCAAAAAAAAAAGAGAGAGAGGGAGAGGCAACCAAGAGAATAAAAGAGTGGTCAGTGTTAGAATACAAATAAAGAATAGACAATTCATAAGAATAAATATTAAAAATAAACCTTGACAAGTCTCTCTTTTCCCTCTCTCTGTCTCTCATTCTCTTTACATATGTGTGTGTGTGTGTGTGTGTGTTTTGCACATCTATAAGAATAGGATATTTTCAGATTTTAACTCCTCTTCTATGGCTCTCTGAAAGAGATGATATCTCTACTCATTTCCTCAGTTCTTCTTCACCATCTGACTCTTCTTCTCCTCTTCCTCCCTCAGTGCAGCTATCCTGGCTGCCTCTCCGTCTCGTAGGAACTGGTGAAGCTTCTCAAACTCCTCCTTAATCTGTCTCTCTGTGTGTTGTGCCTCATTCTAGTAAAGGACCAAATCAGAGGGGTTTTGGTCACATGAATAACCAATGATGTTTTTCCATAAAATCAATGATACGTATTTTGATGTTGTTGTTGTTTTCCCCATACAAGAAGTAATGTGAATTCAAGAGTATACTCTAAAGAGAGGGGATTGTTCTCAACTCGATGTGCTCTGTCATTTTATCAAAGCTTGATTTAAAGTTCGTAAAGATCTCCAGTTTCTCCTGTAAAGGTTTCAGTACAGTCTCGATGTCCTCCTGGAAAACATCAACACCGTTGTGCATTAACATGTCAAGCCCCATTAATACAGTAGAAATGTTTACAGAAGTTTACTGAAGATTACAGAAGTTGTACACCGTATCCACATTTTGAAGATGGCTTGCAAAAGAACACTTGAGTTTTCTAACAGACAGCAGAGTGGGGAGGTTACTCCTGTACGCCGGGAATATCCAATTATTCCAACGCCGAGTACAAACGAAAACAAACAACTGGTGTCCATGTTAAATGCATTTTTAAGATGTCTGAACAGCAGGAAACTGTGGGAGAGACAACACAGTCAGGGCCAGATGTGACGGAGTCCCAGCACCACACTGGTACCTATCTTGTGACAAAACAATAGTGTCCCTGCAGTACCAGCCTCCCCGTCCACTCTACAATACGTCATTTATGTCAGGTCTTCCCTTTACAACAAGCATTAGTTGTCAGCAGTATTTACTGCCCCTCTCCATAGTGGAATAAGACATACCATATTTCACTGCCTGCATGCTTGGTCAATGATCTTACCACACAATGGCAGTGGCCCCTTCCTTATCTCACATGCAGCCCTTAAAGGGCCTAACAGGCCTCTTCTTGTTGAACACAGAGGACTTGATATCTCTTGTAGGACAAAGGATTGTATAGTTACAACTTTTAATACAAACGATTACATTGATTCACCCCAATAGAAATGATTACATAATAGTTACAATGTTTATCATGATTATGTTATGTTATATTACAATGATTATGTTAAGGAAACATGCCATTTCTCCGACATATTCATGTCATATGCCTGAGTGACAGTAATCCTACTGATTTATAATTTAATCTTCTGTATCGCTGGTTAATGTATGTTTCACTGACTGCACAGCTGTATATTTTTATTGTTTCTTTTTTAATCGTTTTTTCTGTTTGCACGTTGCTGTTACTAGCAGTGCAGCAGGTGCGGCGGGATGCTAGTTAGCTGGTGCAACGTTGCAAGTGCTAAGTAACCAGCATGAGTGTTGTGCACTGAGCAAATATTTACATGCCACGTTTTCTGTATTTGCATGATACGCACTCAATTCTTGATATGTATTTCTGGCGGTTCACATCCGTGGTAATTCTGTGCTGTGCCTCTTTTGCGTACTGTCCCGCTGCAGAGGAGCTGCGTGAGTGGCTTGCTCCCTGCCTGAGTTTTATTTCTTTTTGGTGTCGTAGCTAATAACTAGATAAAGTTATCTAGTTTAAAGCCTGAGCTATGTGTATATGTAACAGTCAGTGTTTGCTCTCCCTCTGCGTTGTGCTGTGTGGACGGAAAAGACGCGACGCCACAATCAGCCCGGGCCTCGCTTTTTTCACACATCACTGGTTGCAACCTGTCTTGTGCATTTCTGAAATATTTCTTTTAGATAAAATTAATAGAACAACTGTGCCTGTCTCCAGCTCCACCTTAAGACGTAGGACCCATGAAGACAAATAAGCAACTTAAAGATCCTGCCAATTCTCAACTGAAGCAGAGGGTGGTGAGGTTTTGTTTTGTTTGTTTTCATCTCATTACAATTTAATTTTACATTAAATTCTAGAGAGATTCTAGAGAATATTTACAGGATTTTTTGTTGTTGTGTTCCATTTTAGATTTCCTCCCTGGCAATGATTGGGGGCCATGAAAAAATTGTGTCACAGGGAACGTCCTCGCCCAATTGTTCCATGATGATATTGGGAGGGGGATGAATTTGAAAGGGGTAAATGGGAAAAGGTTTCAGCCAGAAAGCATCAAAGATGTTGCTCCTGCATGAGTAAGTGTATTAAGTATTAAAAAACAAGTCAGACAGGAGGGTTAGGCAGGGTTCAAACTGACATTAGCACTACATTTCAGGTGGACTCTATGACTTCACTGTATGCATTAAGATTGTTGTCATGCAAGTTTTTGCCGTGAGAACTTTCTAGAGTTGTAAAGTCCTTCCTCATAGTATTATAAACGGCTTTACAGTGTTTTGACATCTAAAAAGCCTTAATACGCTTAGAACTTACACTCCGACCAGCCTTCCTGGATCATATTTCTGTCAGGTTCAGAATGGAGAATTGGACCCAAAAGCAGATTTAGTTCGATTGTTTAATGAAGAAAAAGATCTCACTCAACAAGTAACACAAAAATCTCCAGTCTCACTGGGAAAAAGCAAAAACACAAAAACAGCACTCTAAATAGCTGTAGACCAAAAACTTAGGAAAAATGCAAAATAGACGAACCCGAAAACTGCCCAAAAGAAATCCAGACAAAGGCAGGCAAACTAACCAAAACAGCAGGCAGAAAATGACAATTCAGAAACTGGCAGGGTTAAAACAGGCAGAATACCAAAAACAAGCTGGCAGTCTAGACGGACACAATCAAGAGGCTGGGACAACCTGACAAACAGGGACTAGTAGAGGAAGATATAAATAGGCAGAGTAATTCAAACAAAATGAGAAAACAGGTGAACTCAGAAGGCGGGAAACAAATAATGGCAGGAAGTAGAACACAAGTGAGGGGCAGGGTCAGAAGCACAAGGAAAACCAAAACAAACAAAAGCACATGGTAAAACAAAAACACAAAATGACCAGCAGGAGGCCACAGAATGACAGTCCAAGCAGAGGTACTGACAATTTCAGGATCTAACCAGCACATGAGGACACATTCCTCCACAAATAAAGGTTTTGAATGCAGTGCTTTTTCAGTCTGAACACAGACTTAATTAATCTCCAGTAAATTCTTGATATCTTAAAAGCTTGTCTTCTCAAAAAACATGCAATAAATGGAATAATTATTTTTAACTGGCCTCATTGTTGATCTGTTGCATTGTAGTTCTGTGGATTTACGTGTTGATACAAATTAACTAAAACCATGATTTTCTGACAGCACTGATCAATCTCTTAAACCCCCTCTGTTGCTGTGAAAAGTATTACCGTATTTTATTGATACTAACATTGTGGCAAGTGACGGCCAATCATGGGCTGTAGAAGGCCAACAGTCAGTAGGTTTCATTCCACCCACTGATTAGCACTTCTTATAATAATGAACTCCTCAGTGAGATCTCCTGCTGTTGGTCCTCTGTGGCACATGATTTGATACCACGACATACAGTAGATAACTGAATCGATTGCCAATTGCTGATGACGTTTCCAGTTCAAGATAATTTAAAGGGAAAGTTGAAATTTTTTTGGAATAATTGCTCTGCTCCGCTATAACAAAGTCCACATCTCAGTTCTTACAAAGTTCTCTAATCAATATATTCTACCTTGTTTGTTTAATCTGTGCAAAAGCTGAAGTGTAAAAATACCGGTTTTCTGTTGTTTTTGGGAACAGTAGCTTTTCTGATGTCTCTGTTGATTGCAAAGCAACAAGTTCTTAGCTAAAATATAATCCATTACATTACCCCTCATTACACTTAGGTTTTTGTCCAAATGAAACAAAAAATTTAAATTGTTGATTAGTGAGTTTTAGAAGTGCAGTTAAGTGGATTTTGTTACATTTGGACAGAGCCAGGCTAGTTGTTTCCACCTGTTTCAGGTCTTTATGCTAAAATAAACTAACCGATTTCTAGCTTTATATTTACCGTTCAGACTTGAGAGATTATTTCATCTAACTCTTGGCAAGAATTCAAATAAGCACATTGCCCAAAATGTCAAACTTCTTTAAATGTCAGACAGCAGACTCTCAGTTTAAAAGCTGGTGTTTATGTGTATCCTTTTAAAACATAAAAAACTTGGTGGTTGTAGTAGGGGTTCATGAAATTTTGAATGAAAATCTGCTTGTGTGTTTACAGACGCTGTGAGAAAGAGTCGTATCTCTTGTGCCAGCACTGATAATGAAGTACACAAGCCTGCTATACAATCGTTCAACTTGGCAGCAGATAGGGGAACCTCAAGGAGGCATGCCCCTCTCCCTACCCAAGAAGATCAGCCTTGAATTAAGATTTTCATGAAATAAAAAAGTTTTTAGAAGTTTTTGTGGCTTAAAGGATAGGATTAGATGTTTGGGGGGGGGGGGGGGGTGTTCCAAGTCTTGAGTGAATTGAATGCTGTATTTATTTTAAGAAAGGCAGAGTGGTTGTAAAAAATGTTCAAGCTTTTATAAAGTAATCTAGATGTTGGTCAGCTAGATTTTAGAAATTTCTATTGCTAGTTTTGGCCAGATATTCCATTTGAATAAGGGATTCGGAATGGGTCCGGATCAAATAAGCCACTCCATGAACGGGTCCAAATCAGATCCGACCCGGATGAGCTGCTGAGCTGCTTCATGAGTAGATACAGGTAGGGTCTGGGCCAGATCTGGTCTGGATCCATGATTCTCATCTGTTCCGGATCTGTCCCGCCGTGCAAGTGGACTCCGATACGGACCCGGTTTGAGGATCTGTTCCGGAGCCTATGATACCTCTGGGGCAGATCCGGTGTGGGGTCAGTTATCTGGGTTACGTCCATCTCCCGTGCTTTATTACTTACAAACATAACAGACGCTTTGATCCAAAGCGAAATCAAAGCCAGGCAAACACAAATCAAGCATGCAGCTATTAGGGAACTTTATATGGTAGAAATGCATACGAGTGCAAGAAAAGCTGAGAGAAGTAAAAGAGTGAACTACAGTCAGATAGAAACAGAAACATCCAAAGGACTGAGGCTGCGAATGTCTGAGAGAAGAAACAGTGCGAATGGTTGGGGTGCTATCAGTGGTCAGCACAGCAAACTATACTTTTGCAATGACAGCAAAAAAGTTGTATATATTATAATCTAAAGCTATGTAAAGTAGGCACTTTACATATACATAGAAAGATGAGTTTGTAAACAATGCAGCATTTAAAATCATCTGGAAGCGTTTTGGTAGAACACGCTGCCAGACCCACCAGTAGAGAGTTACAGGAACGCAGCCTTGAGATTAAAAGTGCCTGGACAAGACATCAGGCGTTGGGCTGCATACTCTAAGGGTCCTACTAATTGCCACACTACACCACACTGTACCACACTACACCACACTGTACCACACTAAACCACACTGCTCCACACTACACCACACTGTACCACACTACACCACACTGAACCACACTACACCACACTACAGAACACTGAACCACACTGAACCACACTACACCACACTGTACCACACTGTACCACACTGAACCACACTGAACAACACTACACCACACTATACCACACTGTACCACACTAAACCACACTAAACCACACTACACCACACTGTACCACACTGTACCACACTACACCACTCTCAACCACACTACACCACACTACACCACACTGCACCACACTACACCACACTGCACTACACTGAACCACACTACACCACACTACACCACACTGTACCACACTACACCACACTGTACCACACTGAACAACACTACACCACACTGAACAACACTACACCACACTATACCACACTGTACCACACTGTACCACACTAAACCACACTAAACCACACTACACCACACTGTACCACACTGTACCACACTACACCACTCTCAACCACACTACACCACACTACACCACACTGTACCACACTACACCACACTGTACCACACTACACCACACTGAACCACACTACACCACACTGTACCACACTGTACCACACTGAACCACACTGAACAACACTACACCACACTAAACCACACTACACCACACTGTACCACACTGAACCACACTCCACCACACTGAACTGCACTACACCACACTGCACCACACTGAACCACACTACACCACACTGTACCACACTACACCACACTATACCACACTGAACCACACTACACCACACTGAACCACACTGGTTCTCTGCGCTGCCATACACTCTCACTGCAGAAAAATAATACTAACAATGACGTGAATAAAGAAGATAAATCATAAGAAGATGAAAACTAAACATTAGCATTGGGTTCCTGCACTTTGTGGACTATAGTAAATTTATATTGTAGCTTAATTCACGGTTCACAACTTCTTTTCTTTTTGTTTAAGGTGAAAACCATATTATAACACATATTCCATATGCAAAGGCTTATACACTACATCCGGACATGTGTAAAATCCATGTTCTATACAGGCAAATACATAGGTTGATAGCTATGCCACTATGAAGTTAGATAAACGTTATTTCTGAATCCACTTGCGTTTAAACAAAATATCAGAACACCATTCCGCGATTAGTTATTAAATGTGTGCATTCTGACCCACTGTAATAGCCAACACAGTGCCTAGGCTACATTGCGGTACAGTGTGGTATAGTGTGGTACAGTGTGGTATGGTGTGGTGTAGTGTGGTACAGTGTGGTACAGTGTGGTATAGTGTGGTGTAGTGAGGTACAGTGTGGTATAGTGTGGCACAGTGTGGTGTAGTGTGGTATAGTGTGGTGTAGTGTGGTTCAGTGTGGTGTAGTGTGGTTCAGTGTGGTACAGTGTGGTGTAGTGTGGCACAGTGTGGTGTAGTGTGGTACCGTGTGGTACAGTGTGGTGTAGTGTGGTTCAGTGTGGTACAGTGTGGTACAGTGTGGTGTAGTGTGGTACAGTGTGGTTCAGTGTGATGTAGTGTGGTACAGTGTGGTATAGTGTGGTGTAGTGGGGTGTAGTGTGGTACAGTGTGGTGCAGTGTGGTGTAGTTTGGTTCAGTGTGGTACAGTGTGGTAAGGTGTGGCACAGTGTGGTATAGTGTGGTGTAGTGTGGCACAGTGTGGTATAGTGCGGCACAGTGTGGTTTAGTGTGGTACCGTGTGGTGCAGTGTGGTACAGTGTGGTGTAGTGTGGTGTAGTGTGGTGCAGTGTGGTACAGTGTGGTACAGTGTGGTATAGTGTGGTACAGTGTGGTACAGCGCAGTGTGGTATAGTGTGGTGTAGTGTGGTACAGTGTGGTGTAGTGTGGTTCAGTGTGGTGCAGTGTGGCAATTAGTAGGACCCGTGAGGCAGGGTCAACTGGTTGTCTACCATCAGCTGTGAGCTTCAGGTGGACTATGATGGTGATCGTGAAGATGAGCTAAGCTGGACGGAGATGCTAGGATGAAAGGAAGAACTAGCTGGAAGGTTCGTTTTTGACAGGCAGGGCAGGGAGTTCTACATCCAAGGACTTATCAGTCCTGCCATAATCACTTTCGGTTTCAATTCTCGGTGAACAACGTGAAATCGACACAACTAAGAAATGAATGAGCTGGACTGCGACGAAATGTGAAAGCATCTGTGTATGAACAAAACCTGTTACAAAAAAACAAAAATTCATTACAAAACATTATGATTAACTCAAAGACTCTTACTGCACCCTCATATACCAAATTCTAAAACCGAGTAACAGTCATTCACTTAAAGAGAAAGCTCTGTCTTTCATGTTAAACACATCTACCTCACATCAAAAAGACTCGCACAGTGTGGGTTCAGAGGACAGTACGGAACATGTAAGCCTGTTCTCAGAACAGTCATGTCATTATGGAATGAGAGCTGAGAAATGAGAGTGAGAAGGCCTCTGCGCTTTTAAAAGCGCCGATGTACCAAAAGCAGAATGAAAGTGATTAAATCAGAGAACAAGGCTTTACAAGACCAAGTTGCTGAGGATGCAGACACTCTTTAAAAGTTATCAGGCAAGGACAGAACCTTACATGGAAGTCCAGACTGGGCCTAGATAGGAAGCAGCCAAATAAATGATAAAGGCACATAACCAAGCTCTTGATTGCTCTCTCAAATGGCTAATGCCTGAGCTGCAACATGCTCAGGCAGCATTTGACTGTTCGACAGTTTGACTGTTCTACAGTCTGTTTGGAATGTCGTAAAGCAGTTTATTGGATTTGTTTTTCCGTATCATTCATAGCCGGTAAAGGGAAACTTATTCCAAAACCGGACTCAACATTTTATGTCTTTAGGAATAATTGATGTATGACTGAATTCTTCCACTCTATCAGTTTACAGTCCCCTGTAATGAGAGTTGCTAATTCTCAGAGACAACAAACTTGAGAAGTGATGAATCATTTCTTCTTTATTATGCACGCACGGGAGAAGCACACCTCATAGATGAAGCGCAGTTCTCACTGGGGTTAAGGAGTGAAGAGCTTTTTATACAGTAGGGCTAACTTCCAAGGACATGGGTGGGGGTTTACAAGATCACTTTTCTCATGAGGTCACAGGAAAATTGAGGTTCGTGACAATTGTCATGAAGCACATTTTCCCCTCCTAAAAGTTGAAGTCATAATGCAAAGCAGTGTTTTTCTCCCTCATGTGAAAGAGGAAATTAACATCACAAAAAGGAACAGACATTTGCAGTGCTGTTAAATCCACATTCAAACTGAATGCTTTGCGTTTTCTGGCATGGGGTGACTACTTCTCCAAGCCTCGAAACAGATCTTTTGGACTTTCGTTAGCTCTGAAATCTGGTAAAACTAAGAAATTTTGCGTGTTTTGATGGTGTATCTAAAATTTATTTGATAACATAAATTAACAACAACCCTGTCTGGTCAGGTTAAAAAAAAAAAAAGCAGTGAGCTGTCAGTGAGTTAATCTTTGAACCTGAGCCATAAAATTCCATGAATTTTATAATTCTTCTGGCATTTCTGTTCTTGACTTCACATTAAATGTCGGTAGTTACATGTATAGTACATGAACAGTAAATTAATAGAATACTGTTTCTGTAATAACATATCCTCATCTGTACTTTACACATCTGAACGCTATACTTGGCTTCTCAGCCAACTTCCTCCTCTGAATTTCATGTTGTCTTTGGATCCCCTCTGTCCTCTAGTCTGGTCATGCCCAACTCCTGTGTTTCGGTTCCCTGTGAGATGCACAACCCCCACACAGAACAGGAAGGTCAGAGAATACCATTAGTCTCCTCTAAGACATGTAAAGTCAACCAACTAATGTACATGACTCAGAGGACTGTTGTTTTAGTCTGGACTTTTCAGCTAATGCAAATGAAACTGAAAAAATCACGTGGGCCTACGTTAGGCATCCTTAAAGATTATATCCCAGATCTCAAAGGCTTAGTGTTTGTGCCTGTGTGTGTGTGTGTGTGTGTGTGTGTGTGTGTGTGTGTGTGTGTGTGTGTGTGTGCGCTAAATGTGCGTATGTTCTATTTTCAGTGTCCTATCATATCTGCAGGGGGGGCAGATATGGTGTTATTCTGATGTTATATTTTTTTAAATAGAAAATATGCAGAAGTGTTCCGTTCCATCTTGTTTTTGTTCCTCCTTGTCATGTGATGATAGTCACATCTGGAGAAGTTTAACAAGCACCAGTAGTTCACATGATATCAGCGAAGACACAGCATGGTGATAATCTTTAAAAGAAGATGTTTTTCTTGTTTTTAGTTTTTTCAGATGCAAACATGTACCACTACGCCTTTCAAGGAGAGCTTGGACACTGGAGTCTGACGAGGTAGAGCATGTTGACAGGCAGTACATTAGAATATAAAACCTTCTCTTATAATGTTTCAAACTAGTTACAGAATAAATAATCAGTGAGGAGCACATAAGCAACAACAACAAAAAGCTTCCTAAAAAAATTAATTACGCTTTTGTGTTATTGATAGGAATACGTTACTATAACAAATTGCTTTGTTTTGTTTTGTCTTCCACAGATGAACCAAACCTGTTTATAGGCTAGAGGTGAAAACTCTGGTGTTCTTTTATTGCGCTGTTTAACATAACACTGGTTATGTTACATCTTATCCGGACTGGCAATGGCCAAAGGAATATCTCTTTACTGGTCCGCATCTCTAATCAGGAGTTTATACGGTAAGATACCTGAAAAATTATAATGCAAAGTCAATGACCCCTCTCTACACCAAGTATACTGAAAGGTCAACCTTGTGATTAATTATGTCATTCGTAGATATTCTGATAATGAACATATATATATATATATGTGTGTGTGTGTGTGTGTGTGTGTGTGTGTGTGTGTGTGTGTGTGTGTATTATCTAGGTAAACAAATAAAATTTAAAAAAAAAATAAATAATAGGCTGTTTTGATCCTAGTGCTTTGCTTGGTGTCTGTCTCTGGAAGTAACACTGTAACTGCGGTGGTGAACGAACCTGCTGTTCTCCACTGTAACGAGGAATGTTCCGGAAACATCGTGTGGACGCTTAATCGTCAAGAACCGCAGATGGTGGCTACATGTTCCCACAGATCCTGTATTGAAGGAGACGGTTTTAAAACCAGAGTAAAACTCTCTGATGAAAGTATGACGGGGAGGGTAATTTCCCTCAGTATAAATCCTGTTCTTTACTCTGATGGCGGCTGGTATGTGTGCAGCTGTGATTACAGGGACCTCTGTGATGTCTCACTCGTTTTAGGTATGTATTTGTTTCATCCATTAGACTATCCCTTACCAATATGCGTCATCACGAGAAAGGGATAATGTATGTAAATGATACTATCTTTACGTAAACTGTTGTCCATCTACACGAATATGCACATTAGTGGTATAAAATGGTTTAACATCAGTGTTGTCCTGTTTCTCAGTCCCTACAGAAGTTAGCGCATCAGTTGGGGAAAACGTCACTCTTCACTGTTACAACAACTCTGTTGACCAGACTGCAGATGATTCTGTTGAATTTCGATGGGAAAAAGACAATCAAATAGTACTGAGTGTGTCCAATGGGGATTTAACCTACGGACCGGGTTTTGGGGGAAGGGTGTCTGCCTCTAAAAACAGACACAGATATGGAGACTTTTCTTTTACTATCTCCGACACTGATCTGTCAGACAGTGGTGTGTATCACTGCTATGGAGGAGACGAGAATAAAGCAAATGGACATGCGCAAAAACTTATTGAAGGTCAGTATTGTAAACGTCTCATATATTTAAAGTGTTATATATTTTTTACGTTGTTCAAACTTAGAAGTTTAAAATTAGAAAAGGAAGTTTTAGTGTAAAGTGTTGATACAGAAAATAAGAAAACAAAGTATGTTGGTATGCCCTTTAGAAACAAACCAGAAAAACCAAGTTAACTTGACTTCTCACTATTTGAATTAAAACGGTTGCTGGGTAACATACCTGATAGATGTACAGTCATTGGTCTGACAGTTACTTCTTGACAGCATTTATTTTCTTTTCCTGCAGTAATCAAATGTTTCACCTCATCTTGTCAGTTGTAAACCAAAAACACTGAGCAGCTTCTGACAGCCTAGACAGTCTCATGTTTCTCCAATTGACTGTCTCCAGCCTCCCCTTTCCACTTAGGACAACCTTCCACTACTGCCCTTTCACAGCAGAATTACAATGACTGGCTTTACAATGACTGTGCACATATGTAGAGGCACATACATAGTTTGATTGTGTGTGTGTGTGTGTGTGAGAGAGAGAGTGTGTGACTGTTTTGGGAGCAGAGTATATATAGGCTTGATTTTAGTTTACATGCATGTACATGTCTGCAATGGACTGGCGACCTGTCCAGGGTGTTCCCCCTCCTTTCACCCTATGACCGCTGGGATAGGCTCCAGCACCCCCCTGCGACCCTAATCAGGATAAGCAGCTTAGATAGTGAGTGAGTGAGTGAGTGCATGTACATGTAGGTAGGAAGGCCTGGGCAAGTCTCTGAACTCTCTCTGATTTTCTGCACAGTGCGCTTGGACATTACTAGTTCAGGTGAGTATTAGAAACCGTCCTAATACCATCCTCTCTCAGTCTTCCACTCTTTCTGTATCATACCTCTCAGCATTAAACCCGTTCACTAGAAATCATTTCGCTCTGTTTGGCTTGAAAAATTTTCACAGGCCACAAATTTTGTCCATGTTCAGACCAAGCCCCACAAAAGTGAGATAGATCAGATAGTTTTTTGATTTTTGAAAGCGTTCGTCCATCACAGCCATTCGAAATCGGTGGCAAGGTCACCAAACAGGAAATGAGCTCATATTTCAGCAACGCTTGTATGTATTGACACCAAACTCACTCAAGCCTCCACCCAGAGGTAGTACAGAAAAAATGCCCGGTTTTACCACTTGGGGCACTATAATAAGGGCAAACATGTTTTAACTCATTACTCCTCATATCTTTGCTCTAAAATCATGATTGTTATTTGAAGTCATGCCTTTTTTAATCCTGAGGTCTGGACAACAAATCAACAATTACTTCAGCATGCTTTGCCCCCAAATTGCTGCTTGCAGCTATATTTTAAGTGACATATTTTTCTATTTAATTCCATCTCTTTTTCCCATTTTTCTAATCTGTATTCATGTGATAACTTGTTGTCTTTCTCTTTCCAAACATGTATGTCATTTCTCTATCTATGGAGCTCCGACATCAGCTATGTAGTTAAAGTTTGATTTATAACTAATATAGCCAACATATTTTCCTGTTTAATCTCTTCCCTTTGACTGCCTGATTCACTAATGTCTATTTTGACTGATAATTTACATGCTTTCTCTGTCTATTATACATTTGTGTGATAATTTATGTTGTGACTTTTGTGTATTTCCCTTTCCTTTTCAGATGAATTCATTCAGAACGGTAAGAGGACCCATTTACAGAAAATAAACACCTAACCATTATCCAGATTAACAGCACACTGGTATGGCATTAATGTTAGAGGTGCACCGTGGGCTGTATGACAGGGTGGTGTATTTGTGTTCTAACTGCGTATTGTAATTTGTGTATTGAGTTATTGTTAATTGTGTGTCATTACTGTAAAGTGTGCTGTAATTGTTTTTTTTTTGTTGTTTGTTTGTTTGTTTTTTTCTGTCTTTGTACCCATCTCTTCCCACCCAGGAAATTCCAGAAACTTCACTAGCATAATTGTGATAGTGATATGTGTTCTCGTCGCCTTTATTTTCCTTGTAGTCCTGTCCTGATGGTGATGGAGGAGGAGACAGGAAAGGTATGAGGTTAAAAAAAAAAAGTCATCCCTGCATTTGTGCTCAGTCATGACTTTAACCTGCTCTGACCATGTCTCTCCTATTTAAAGTTAATTATTTCAATGAAAACATTTCCTCATGTGTAGCATAGTTTTCATAAAAATGAAATAAAGATAAAGATTCCATAAAGATATCAGCCTGGTTTAACTGATCTCTAATCTCTCGCTGTATGGTTGATGTATGTAAATCAGAGATGAAGGTGGACCATGGCGCCCCCAAACTGCTCGATGCTTGTGACAGCGCTGAGTTGCAAAGCAGGCACTTGCAAACTGTTTATTTTTAGAGGATCACAAAGCAGATGAGACCGCGTAATACTCGAGGGACAGATCTGTGTGCAAGGGGTTTCCTCTTCATGTTAGGTTTTTTACTTTCAAACAATGTCATTTATTACATGTGATTTTTGTGCTGTTGCTTTTTTTTCTTTCATGACACATAGCGTACAGCAGGGAGTGGGGGGTTGTGGGATTGGGGTGGGGGTGAGGGTGGTGAGGGGAGGGGGGGGTCACCTTGCTGTTTTGCGGTGGGGTATGCAACATTTTCATGTGCCCCCAGACCCCACTCTCTGCCCCTCCTTGACCCCTTTCAGGAAATAGAGCAAAAGGTGCACTGTATATTGTGCGGTTGTTGATGCACTTTCCCAGATGTAGCCATGTTTCTGTTTCTCTCTGTATACCATGTCATTTTCCTCGTGTTTTGTTTTCTTATTCCTGAATATTGCTGACAGATATTAACATATTGTGGTCTCCTGTTTACTAAGAGGCCACCGCATGCATTAGTATCCCCAGTGAGTGAGTTGAAGGGGGATGAGGGGGGATGCCATCCACTTTGTTAGCAAAATGACCAAAATGCACCCCCCCCCTTGTTAATCTGCCATCCCCCTATATAATCTATAGAGTAGTATCAGCGACCACTGGGCCATCCACCCATTAAAAAATAACAAATCGCCTACTGAGTTTCCCTGTAAACTTTGCAAGTTATACACTATGTTTTCTCTGGGAAGTCAATCACACTAAAACTGTTCTTTGTCAATAATTTGTCGTATTTCACAATTTTCAAGAGCCATAGTCACGACATGTTAAATTAATATCCTGATAATCAAAGTTTTCATATAGAACGGAAATATATATAGTATTGGAAAAGTTCCTCTGTCAAATCTCCTCTGCTTCCATTGTTACATGATATGCACAACATATCACGACAGCAGCTCAATGCTAACGCTTCTCAACTTGTCCATTGACACACTGTGAGGTTAATTGCTTAAGGAACCGAGCAAAAGAGATAATCCATCCTGTTTAAGGCTGAGCTAGCAGACTGTGTGTGAGTAGTGACTCTGATAAAAAAAAAGGGGACAGGAGAGCATCCTTCAATTATTGGGGTATCACACTGCTCAGTCCCCCTGGGGAAACTTACTCCAGGATACTGGAAAGGAGACTCCGGCCGATTCTTGAACCACGGATTCAGGAGGAACAATGTGGATTCCGCCCTGGCCTTGAAACAGCGGACCAGCTCTTCACCCTTTCACGGATATCAGGAACAGACTGGCAACAAAAAGCAACGCGGGAATTTGCTGTCAAGAGGCTCCAGTGTGATACATTAAATTCAAACTGACACAACATGTTTGTTTACCAATGAGTCAGGTTCATCAATTGGTTAAAAATACATGAAACAGACATCATTTGGACTGACATGAGCATTAAATATTGTTGTATTCATGATGAACTATCCGACCTCAAAAAATGCATATATGGTATATTATGCGACATACTTGCCATTCATTCTATTTCTTGTAATGCATCGAACTAAAAGTTGAATGAAGTAGTACAACCTGATCATATGAATGATGTATTGTGCTCTGATTTACTTCACAGTCTTATAATAACATTCAATACTGCATCTCTGATTGGCTCTGTGCTGGTTCCTGCTCCCTCCTCCTCCATCCATAAGTTCAAGGTCAAAGTTCATGACCATTTTTTTTTTTAGAGAAATTTAGTGCAAACTTTTCTAAACGTTTATGCATTGAGCCTATCTAGATAAACCTTGGAAATGGTCAAACCTGCAGTGGGACTCTAGCATTGAAACACCAAGGTTAACAAAAACATTAGTTAATTTATTTTGTTCTTTAGTTTATTTTGCTAGCACATAGCATGTACGCATGACAAAGCACCTGATCCCTGCTCACTTCACTAGTGTATAGCCACTGAAATACACAGTGTGCATTTTTCTTCACCCATTTAGTTGTCTCTTACAGGGGGAAAAAACTGTGATTTTTTCCAAGTGGTACACATAATATAATATAATATAATATAATATAATATAATTCAGGTTTAATGTATTTCCTTGAAATTAAGGTATTGTTTGTGTTCTCCATTGGTCTACTCATATTCGCTGATGTCTTATTTCAATCAAATTTAGTAGCCCACCAGAGATTAATACGACCCCAAACGGATCTGACAGTGTATATGCAGTGTTGCTCTCACAGTTCACACAATGTCGAGAATATTCTGTCTCTGTTATAGTTGAAAGAACTGACGTTATGTTGGTTCCCTGGTATTACAGACACAGCCTGAGTGTGTCTGGTGTTCCTCTGTCTCTAGACCTATAATAAACATAATAAATGTAATAAAAATATTTATTTATTAGAAGAATGCAAGAGATACCATGACAAATACACCAATATATTATAATGCAATAGTTTAAAAAGATACATGGACGTGAAAGAAGGTATGTTCAAAATGAAAATATATAAATACAACAGACAAAAACAAAAGAACACATAAAAGGGTATGGTAATGTCAGGAGTGCAGTGGTGCTGGACCCAAGCGCAAGACACAACGCTGATGGTGACAAAAAGGAAGACTTACGAAAAAACAGCAGATAAATAAACAGGTGCAAATAGGCACAAAGGCCAGTAACAAAAAGATGCAGCCTAACAGCGCATTCAAAACACAAACAACAATAGACAAAGGACAAGTCAAACACGAGGGCTTAAATACAAGAGGAGAACTAAACAGGGCAAACATGATTGGAGCAAATTAACAAGGGGAGAACGAGGTTAATAAATGGAACAAACAGGATCAGGTGAGGGGTGGAAACACACGGAGCAGAAGCACAAGACATTTCAAACTAAAAGTCCAAAGATGAGGTGCAGGCTGTGACAGGTAAAAGCTGCAATAAATAAATACATAAATAAAATAAAAAAAGCACAGGAAAGCTGCATAAAAGTGACTTCCAATAAAAGAACCAGAAAAAGTTGAACTGATTGTTGCATAAGCCCCACCAATAAGTTCATTATTAGAACAGATATACATGCAGGTAAGTTAAAATACAATAATAGAGTAAACTTCCTATTTGACTTATATAACCTTCCTTCCTATTTAACAAATATATTAATATAAATCTCTTTATAACTTCATCACTAAACCACTTCACGTGGTGTTCCTAGCAGAAGGGGTCTGTAACATTCTAAAGCTGAATGTTTTCGTCACAAGCATTGTCCGTCTTCTTTCCTCTGTTGATTAATAAAAATAATAATATTAATAATAAATTAAAATAAGTAAAGCTCAGCATTTTGTTTAAAACAAGCAATGAAACGGCAAATACAAAACAGCATTAACGTAGCCTCGAAATGTATGGTGCAGAACAGCACACAGCAGGCGGCTAGCGGCGTCGAGCGTCACTCGGGCACAAGCGGAAAACAAATCCGAGAAAAGTGAAAAATGAAATGTGACAAGTGTTTCATATCCCATCATAAGCATACGTACCCATGGAAACGACGTATGGCACCAAGGCACGCAACGACAAGAATGGAAAAGCGAGAAGGACTAACCAGTCTGTAAATAAGAAGAAAACGATGATGCCTCCACATCGCCCACTGTATACGCCTAATGCACTCTGCCAATTAAAAATATGACATGCGATTGATCGAATTCTCTTGTACTCACAGTGGTGACGGCAATGTCCGCAAATGAGTAAGGAAGTGCCTAAAAATACAGAAAAACACTCGTTCTTTGTGTCTGTTTGCTAGACAGGCACTTACACATTTTACATTGTACTTGGATGGAGATACTGTCCTTTTTTAACATGTATGTATTGTGTTACTCTAAGTGACTGATGATTTTTTTTTGGGGGGGGGGGGGGGGGGCAAGCAAGTTCTTCATTGTCTGCCAGATACTAACGCTAAAGCACAGGGGGGAAACATTCACTTTTTTGACAACATGTTTATGCCCAATCTGGATTACTGGGAATACTGAACATTCGGACTATGGAGTCTGGTAGGGCCGTGCTTTTACATACGACTGTTTAGCTCCTATATCTGTTTTTCTCCTTGAGAAACATGGACTTAATTCGGCAAAGAGTTGAGAGTAAAAAAGAAAAGCGCTGTTTGTGTTTTTTGCTTATTTGACACTGGTTCTATGTCCTTGTCCTTGACCTTGACTGCCTGTCAGATTTGTAAAAACGGTGATTTAATTTAATTTTATAATCTCATTGTCAGACTATGAACTGTCAAAATCATCAAACACACAGGGAGTGATGAAATGCGTGTTCTACTCCAGGAATAAATGTTCTTAAATTGCAAACACAAACGATATGCAGCAATGCTTTCATCACAAGGTGACGACAATAAACTGTGTGTGAGCATTGATATTCAATCGAATATGCTTACCATTAACGGCAGCCTCTGGTTCCGCAGCGGTTTCAGGGCTCACGCCTGTTAAACACGCGCGCGCGCACGCACACACACACACACACACACACACACACACACACATACACGGGATATAACTGGTAAAACACTTCTGATGAATCAAACTTAGTGAACTTTGCGTTAATCTTTGCATGTGAACTATATAATTCTATGAATCGTATAATTTTTCTGACATTTCTGTCCTTTACTTTCTCGCAGTGATGTGTTTAAATGTCACTAGTTACATGTATAGTACATGAACAGTAAATTAATAGAATACTGTTTCTGTAATAACATATCCTCATCTGTACTTTACACATCTGAACGCTATACTTGGCTTCTCAGCCAACTTCCTCCTCTGAATTTCATGTTGTCTTTGGATCCCCTCTGTCCTCTAGTCTGGTCATGCCCAACTCCTGTGTTTCGGTTCCCTGTGAGATGCACAACCCCCACACAGAACAGGAAGGTCAGAGAATACCATTAGTCTCCTCTAAGACATGTAAAGTCAACCAACCAATGTAGGTATCCTTAAAGATTATATCCCAGATCCCAAAGGCTTAATTTGTGTGTGTGTGTGTGTGTGTGTGTATGTTGTGTTTTCAGTGTCCTGCAGGGGGGGACAGATATGATGTTATTCTGATGTTATGTTTCAAATAGAACATGTTTTAGGATAAAGCAGAAGTGCACAGTTACGTTTTTGTTCCTCCTTGCCATGTGATGATAGTTACATCTGGAGAAGTTTAACAAGCACCAGTAGTTCACATGATATCAGCGAAGACACAGCATGGTGATAATCTTTAAAAGAAGATGTTTTTCTTGTTTTTAGTTTTTTCAGATGCAAACATGTACCACTACGCCTTTCAGGGAGAGCTTGGACACTGGAGTCTGACGAGGTAGAGCATGTTGACAGGCAGTACATTAGAATATAAAACCTTCTCGTATAATGTTTCAAACTAGTTACAGAATAAATAATCAGTGAGGAGCACATAAGCAACAACAACAAAAAGCTTCCTAAAAAAATTAATTACGCTTTTGTGTTATTGATAGGAACACGTTACTATAACAAATTGCTTTGTTTTGTTTTGTCTTCCACAGATGAACCAAACCTGTTTATAGGCTAGAGGTGAAAACTCTGGTGTTCTTTTATTGCGCTGTTTAACATAACACTGGTTATGTTACATCTTATCCGGACTGGCAATGGCCAAAGGAATATCTCTTTACTGGTCCGCATCTCTAATCGGGAATTTATCCGGTAAGATAACTGAAAAATTATAATGCAAAGTCAATGACCCCTCTCTACACCAAATATACTGAAAGGTCAACCTTGTGATTAATTATGTCATTCGTAGATATTCTGATAATAAACATGTATGTATATATATATGTGTGTGTGTGTGTGTGTGTATACATGATCCAGGTAAACAAATAAAAAACAAAATTAATAGGCTTGTTTTTATCCTAGTGCTTTGCTTGGCGAATATGCGCGTTAGTTTTGGAATACAATATGGTTGTGTTGTCCTATTTCTCAGTCCCTACAGAAGTTAGCGCATCAGTCGGGGAAAACGTCACTCTTCACTGTTACACACCCTCTATTGACCAGACTGCAGATGATTCTGTTGAATTTCGATGGGAAAAAGACAATCAAACAGTACTGAGTGTGTCCAATGGGGATTTAACCTACGGACCGGGTTTTGGGGGAAGGGTGTCTGCCTCTAAAAGCAGATACAGACATGGAAACTTTTCTTTTACTATCTCCGACACTGATCTGTCAGACAGTGGTGTGTATCACTGCTATGGAGGAGACGAGAATAAAGTGAAAGGGAATGCGCAAAAACTTATTGAAGGTCAGTATTGTAAGCGTCTCATATATTTAAAGTGTTATATATTTTTTACGCTGTTCAAACTTAGAAGTTTAAAATTTTAAAAGGAAGTGTTCAGCTCAGTTTTAGTGTAAAGTGTTGATACAGAAAATAAGAAAACAAAGTATGTTGGTATGCCCTTTAAAAACCAGAAAAAAACCTTTTTTTTTCCTTTTGCGTATCACCTGTGCCACAGATACTGACTATAACCAGTGACCTTGACAATCTAACATGAATGTTGGTTTGATGAATTTTTAAAATGTTATGACATTTCTTATGGATGCAAAAAGTTACATTCACCATGAGATTGATAACTAACCAGCTAGCTAATTTGAGTTCTCATTATTTAAGTAAAAACGGTTGCTCGGTAACATACCTGATAGATGTACAGTCATTGGTCTGACAGTTACTTCTTGACAGCATTTATTTTCTCTTCTTGCAGTAATCAAATGTTTCACCTCATCTTGTCAGTTGTAAACCAAAAACACTGAGCAGCTTTTGACAGCCTAGACAGTCTCATGTTTCTCCAATTGACTGTCTCCAGCCTCCCCTTTCCACTTAGGACAACTTTCCACTACTGCCCTTTCACAGCAGAATTACAATGACTGGCTTTAACAGTGCACATATGTAGAGGCACATACATAGTTTGATTGTGTGTGTGTGTGTGTGTGAGAGTGTGTGACTGTTTTGGGAGCAGAGTATATATAGGCTTGGTTTTAGTTTACATGCATGTACATGTAGGTAGGAAGGCCTGGGCAAGTGTCTGATCTCTCTCTGATTTTCTGCACAGTGCGCTTGAACATTACTAGTTCAGGTGAGTATTAGAAACCGTCCTAATGCCATCTTCTCTCAGTCTTTCACTCTTTCTGTATCATACCTCTCAGCATTCACCTTGCTGTTTTGCAGTGGGGTATGCAACATTTACATGTGCCCCCAGACCCCACCCTCTGCCCCTCCTTGACCCCTTTCAGGAAATACACCCCCCCCCCCTTGTTAATCTACCATCCCCTTACATACTCTATAGAGTAGTGTCAGCGACCACTGTTAAAAAAATAACAAATCGCCTGCTGAGTTTCCCTGTAAACTTTGCAAGTAATACACTATGTTTTCTATGGGAAGTCAATCACACTCAAACTGTTCTTCATCAATAATTTGTCGTATTTCACAATTTTCAAGAGCCATAGGTTGGGGTGGGGGTGGTGAGGAGAGGGGGGGTCACCTTGCTGTTTTGTGGTGGGGTATGCAACATTTTCATGTGCCCCCAGACCCCATCCTCTGCCCCTCCTTGACCCCTTTCAGGAAATAGAGCAAAAGGTGCACTGTATATTGTGTGGTTGTTGATGCACTTTCCCAGATGTAGCCATGTTTCTGTTTCTCTCTGTATACCATGTCATTTTCCTCGTGTTTTGTTTTCTTATTCCTGAATATTGCTGACAGATATTAACATATTGTGGTCTCCTGTTTACTAAGAGGCCACCGCATGCATTAGTATCCCCAGTAGCTGAGTAGTAGGGGGATGAGGGGGGATGCTATCCACTTTGTCAGCAAAATGACCAAAATGCACCCCCCCCCCCCTTGTTAATCTGCCATCCCCCTATATAATCTATAGAGTAGTATCAGCGACCACTGGGCCATCCCCCCCATTAAAAAATAACAAATCGCCTACTGAGTTTCCCTGTAAACTTTGCAAGTAATACACTATGTTTTCTATGGGAAGTCAATCACACTCAAACTGTTCTTCATCAGTAATTTGTCGTATTTCACAATTTTCAAGAGCCATAGTCACGACATGTTAAATTAATATCCTGATAATAAAAGTTTTCATATAGAACTTGGAAATATATATAGTATTGCAAAAGTTCCTCTGTTAAATCTCCTCTGCTTCCATTGTTACAGGGTATGCACAACATATCATGCCTACCACGACCGCAGCTCAATGCTAACGCTTCTCAACTTGTCCATTGACGCACTGTGAGGTTAATTGCTTAAGGAACCGAGCAAAAGGCTGAGCTAGCAGACTGTGTGTGAGTAGTGACTCTGATGAAAAAGGGGGACAAGAGAGCGTCCTCCAGTTATTGGGGTATCACACTGCTCAGTCCCCCTGGGGAAACTTACTCCAGGGTACTGGAAAGGAGACTCCAGCCGACTCTTGAACCACGGATTCAGGAGGAACAATGTGGATTCTGCCCTGGCCTTCGAACAGTGGACCAGCTCTTTACCACCCTGGCCTTGGCTCTTCACCGCCCTGGCCTTGGAACAGCGGACCAGCTCTTCACAAACAGACATCATTAGACCTAACTAGATAAATCTTGGAAATGGTCAAACCTGCAGTGGGACTCTAGCATTGTAAACCCCAAGGTTAACAAAAACATTAGTTAATTATTTTGTTCTTTAGTTTATTTCGCTAGCGCACAGCACATAGTATGTACGCATGACAAAGCACCTGCCCCCTGCTCACTTCGCTAGTGTATAGCCACTGAAATACACAGTGTGCATTGTTCTTCACCCATTTATCTGTTTCTTACAGGGGGAAAAAATGTGATTTTTCCAAGTGGTACACATAATATACTATAATATAATTCAGGTTTAATGTATTCCCTTGAAATTAAGGTATTGTTTGTGTTCTACATTGGTCTACTCATATTCACTGATGTCTTATTTCAATCAAATTTAGTAGCCCACCAGAGATGAATAAGACCCCAAACGGATCTGACAGTGTACGTTCAGTGTTGCTCTCACGGTTCGCACAATGTTGAGAATATTCTGTCTCTGTTATAGTTGAAAGAATTGACATTGTGTCTGATCCCTGGTATTACACAGCCTGACTGTGTCTGGTGTTCCTCTGTCCCTAGATCTATAATAAACGTGATAAACATAATAAAAATAGAGTTTATTGATTGGAAGAATGCAAGAGATACCATAACAAATACACCAATCTATCATAATGCGATAGTTTAAAAAGATACATGGACGTGGTGAAAGAAGGTATGTTCAAAATTAAATATCTAAAATACAACAGACAAAAACAAAAGAACTCATGAAAGGGTTTGGTAAAAGCTGCCCTAAAAAAAGCACAGGAAAGCTGCATAAAAGCGACTTCCAATAAAAGAACCAGAAAACAATGAGCTGATTTTTGCATAAGCTCCACCAATAAGTTCATTATTAGACCAGATACACATGCAGGTAAATTACAATAAAATAACAGAGTGACAAGTGGGTCAAAGGCCCCTTGAGATAAAACTGTCCTATGCCAAGAATGGCAATTAAGCAATTAATAATGATAATCAGTGACGGCTGGTGGCGATACTGGGTGGGTGGGCTAAGAAGTGGATTATACCCATCAGTAGTTTACAGTGCAGCAACAGCAGCATCACATCCGAGATACCAAGTTACAGCAAGGACAATATATACCTTGTTATAGCAAGTGCTCTACAACAACACCATAGAGAGGTACCCACAAGAATGGCCTGATGCCAACAAACTCTGTATCTGTCTCTCCCCCCCACCCCCCCCACCCCCCTCTCTCTCACACACACACACACACAGGCTACATACCATTTAACTATTTTCCTCTGTACACATTAACACATGCCATTTTAACAAAAACAAAATATGCAAGAATGATGGAATGATAGGCTGCATGATAGAACAGAATGCTCCACAATGTCAGCCTACAATGTCAGAAAAGGGTCTACTTAGGGATGCACTACAAAACGTGTTCCGACTGTAACGACTGCCCATAGATACTGCAACTGGTTTTTTTTTGTTGTTGTTTTGGTTTTTTTTCACAACCGTTTTGCAACACAGGGCCATGATTTAGAGGGACAGCCGGGGCCATCTGTACTGCACATAGGTGAAATGCATGCATCGGTGCAAGGCAAACAAAGGTGAAAGCATTTGCCAAGAATGTTTTCATAAATCAAGAACGAAAGTTGGAGGATCGAAGACGATCAGAAACTGTCCTGGTCCCGACCGTAAACAATGCCGACCCGCGATCCCGCGGCGTCCCCTACAACCCGCCGGGCAGCGTGAGGGAAACCAATGAGTCTTTGGGTTCTGGCAGGGAGTGCGGTTGCAAAGCTGAAACTTACAGGAATTCACGGTCCAAGCCGTGTCTCCTCCAAAAAGCAAGCATGGGAAACAGAAAAGCGAATTCTTAGCTACGCTTATCGCTAGCCAGTCCTTTCGTTAAAACCAAGTTACAAAACTTACGATTTTGTCGTTTGTCCTTTTGTGTTATTTGAACGTTGTTTAGATGATGTGTCCCCAGTCTCTTCACTGCCAATTTTTCCACCAACGACATCGAAGAAAATGGATGTGAAAGTAAATAATCCGCCTCGTTCATGCTAACGCCCACCTTTGCCACAGTCGCTCATTTCTTTCTCTCCGCTCTCATACATGCAGGTGCTACAGTAGCACCTCACTGTATGTACCGTCTGTACATTTGCTGTCATTGGTCAAAAGTAAATGGGCTGTGGCCTGAATTAATTTAGCCCAAATGATCAGCAAATTAAGGGGGCGTGGCATGACACCTGTCACTCACTTGACCCTACGAAGATGAATGGTAGCTGATTCTACTGTGTTTGGGCTGTAAAAAATAAGCCCATTTGGATATATCCTGCGTTTTTCTTGCGACTGTTTGGTGCTGTTGCTGCTCTAGGTTCCACCAAAATGTAAAACAGTCTTTTAACAATAGTAAAACAGCCTTTTTTAACCATAATTTTCTCATCTTTATTGTAAAAGATAGGGAGGGCTTAGCCCTGCTAGCCCATTTATACCAGCCGTCACTGATGATAATAATAATAATAATAATAATAATAATAATAATAATAATAATAACTGCAAGATCAACAATACTAACAATCATCGTTTGTCAAAACAAAACGAAAGTGTAGTCCTTGCGGTTCACCTGCAAGGACAGTGGAAAACTGAAATATCAGTGAGAATTTAAATGACTTACATTCCATACCACATTTTCATTTTGAACTGTTTCTATTGTTCCATGATGATTTAAAATGAATTGAATTTTTGACTGAATTTGCGAGCTGGCACTTTATGTTATAACGTTTTATCTCTATATTCAGATATCTATATCTATAAATACATATGAAATATCATAAATATATCTTGCATATAAAATATAAATATAAATATGTCAATTTAGATAATCTTACATAACCTTCCTATTTAACAAATATATTGATATAAATCTCTTTATAACTTCATCACTAAACCACTTCACGTGGTGTTGCTAGCAGAAGGGGTCTGTAACATTCTAAAGCTGAATGTTTTCGTCACAAGCATTGTCCGTCTTCTTTCCTCTGTTGATTAATAAAAATAATAATATTAATAATAAAATAAAAAAAGTAAAGCTCAGCATTTTGTTTAAAACAAGCAATAAAACGGCAAATACAAAACAGAATTAACGTAGTCTCGAAATGTATGGTGCAGAACAGCACACAGCAGGCGGCTAGCGGCGTCGAGCGTCACTCGGGCACAAGAGGAAAAAAAATCACATAGACAAATCCGAGAAAAGTGAAAAATGAAATGTGACAAGTGTTTCATATCCCATTATAAGCATACGTACCCACGGAAACGACGTATGGCACCAAGGCACGCAACGACAAGAATGGGAAAGGCGAGAAGGACTAACCAATCTGTAAATAAGAAGAAAACGATGAAGCATCCACATCGCCCACTGTATACGCCTAATGCACTCTGCCAATTAAAAATATGACATGCGATTGATCGAATTCTCTTGTACTCACAGTGGTGACGGCAATGTCCGCAAATGAGTAAGGAAGTGCCTAAAAACACAGAAAAACACTCGTTCTTTGTGTCTGTTTGCTAGAGGGGCACTTACACATTTTACATTCTACTTGGATGGAGATTTTTGTCCTTTTTTTTTTAACATAAACAGCGATTCTAACTATTTTAAAACAGAAGCAGACAAATAGGAAACAAGCAAATATGTCATTGTCTGCCAGTGTCTATTACCACAGGCAGTTATAATGAGCTGTGTCTCCAACTTGTTTGACAGCTTCCAGGAAGTGGATACAGTCCAAACTGAGAGCGACTTCTCCAGAACAAGAGACGGTTTGGTGCAGACAGCAAATGTTACGTAACCTCAGAGAAGGAAGGCTGCATAAATATGAGTACGAAGTTCATAACAGAGGGAGAAACCCTGGGAAAAAAACTTCGTCTTTGCAAAGGAATACCTGAAGCAGGACTCAAAGGGATACTAACACTAGAACACAGAGGAAAAACACTCACTTTTTTGACAACATGTTTATACCCAATCTGGATTACTGGGAACACTGAACATTCGGACTATGGAGTCTGGTAGGACCGTGTTTTTACATACGAGTGTTCAGCTCCTATATCTGTTTCTGTTTTTTGTTTATTTCAAACTGGTTCTATGTCCTTGTCCTTGACCTTGACTGCCTGTCAGATTTGTAAAAACGGTGATTTAATTTAATTTTATAATCTCATTGTCAGACTGAGAACTGTCAAAATCATCAAAAACACAGGGAGTGATGAAATGCGTGTTCTACTCCAGGAATAAATGTTCTTAAATTGCAAACACAAATGATATGCAGCAATACTTTTACCACAAGGTGGCGACAATAAACTGTGTGTCAGCATTGATATTCAATCGAATATGCTTACCATTAACGGCAGCCTCTGGTTCCGCAGCGGTTTCAGGGCTCACGCCTGTTAAACACGCGCGCGCGCACGCACACACACACACACACACACACACACACACACACGGGATATAACTGGTAAAACACTTCTGATGAATCAACTTCAATGAACTGTGCTTAAAATCTTCAATGAAGAGATTCGTTAATCAAGGCTCTTACAAGTTAGAACAACATCCTTATGCAGCGTAGATGGGGTAAAAGAGGACATCCATAAATTCAGTCCTCTATCTCTCTCTCTCTTGCTCTGTGTGTGTGTGCACACGCATCCTTTAAACCAGGTTACATTTCTAGGAGAACAATATAACTATTTCTGACTTGTGGGAAACACAGATTTGCTGTAATGACTAAGAGAGAATGTTCCTGTAATAGTCTGTAATGCCGTGACTGTTATATAGGGCCACACTGGTGGACGTGCAGTGAAAGTTTTCCGAGGGCCTTGTTACCGAGACCAAACTGTTTAACCTTAAACCTCTAAATATAAATCCTGAGCCCATATTCATATTTATTTACTCATTCAGAAACACCAGTGTGGTCTGAGGGAGTTTGAGATTGTGTGTGTGTGTGTGTGTGTGTGTCACTGGGTGGGGGTTTTAGGTGGACTTCTAACATTGGCTCTGGGCGTCTGTGCTGTGGTTGAAGTTGTGCAAAGTTTAGAGGTTGTTTGTTGAATGATTCATCATCAGTCCCAGATGTGCTTTGGTCCTCCCCTGTGTTTGTGTGTCACTGTCTGCTTTCTACACAAACAATAAACTTGTCATGAGATTTTACACATGTGAGTTTTGGTTTGTTGAGATGAAATGTGTGTCCATCTGAAATAGATAAGGCTGATGACCTGAGCAAACAAACAAACAAAAGGATAAGCTTCAGAACTCACATGTGCAGGTGATTATTTTGAAAATCTGAAAAACAGACATGACAAAACAAGAACGTTCAGCTGAAATGACGCTATGTGGGTAGACATGCAGAATGGAGCTGGAAAAGACCAGCTGTATGACAGAGCTGTAATAATCATAACAAATATATGACATGACTTGAGAATTTAATCACATGGATCAATAATTGGACTTACGTCGCTACCAGGACAGTCCAGCTGGAATTTGACGGACTCGGGGCAGGTAACCATGGTAACCGAATCCAAGGTTACCTGTGTAACAGGCGCAGTGTGGTTTGACTGCCCCTCATTATGCCACGCGGCCACCTCGCCCTAAAAGACAGAACGGGGCAGAATGGAAAGGCAGAAATATTTAAGTACTAGATTAGTATCACTATCGTGAGACATTCTCTTAAAACCAAAGTGTAAAGTTGGGTTTAGCCACTGAATCACATACATCAACGATCCACTGAAGGTCACAGGAGGAGTGGCCCGTTTCCATAGCGACATCAGGGGGCAGCGTGAAGTTGAGCTGTCCATTATTCTGTAGTCGGCCAGAACAGCGTGTATCAGCCGGAGCAGCCAGAGTCAGGGTAATGCAGATCAGCAACACTAAGATAGCTGAGTGGAGACACACACACACACACACACACACACACACACACACACACACACACACAATAAGTAAACCAAGCAGATAACTGTTTTAGTCACCGTAGAATGCAAGAAACGTAAAAAAGGAACGTAAAGAAAGAACGACGAATAAAGCCCGATGTCCTAATCCTCCAATGGTGGAATTTTCCACACAGTGTCACCACTTCATCACAGACATCCCATTTACCATGTATGTCTAGACCCTTTAATCTACAGTTATTCCTGCAACATAATGGTGTTAGTGTCTCCTTAGACATAGCGCCGTCTGTTTTTCTGTTTCTGTTCAAACATATGGAAATGCACTGTTTGACTGATCTACACCTGTTCCTTCCACACCAAAACACTACCCTCTCACTACATTTGTCTCCGTTCACCTTTCAGTTCGTCAGTGAACTGGACAAACAGACAAAGTGTTTTTTATGGGACTAGAATGATGTAACTAAGCGAGTATTAAACAATCTGTGTGTGTGACTGACAGAAACTCAGCAGGGATCATGGTGATGAAGGTGAATATCTCTCTCTCTCTCTCTCTCTCTCTCTCTCTCAGCCCTGTTGCTGTCATGAATATTTAAAAAAATCAAGAAGTCTCTCCCTCCCTCAGGCCTGTTGCTACTTAAATCACTAATCTGGTTTAACTCCTCTAAGTGCAAAACATGTGTGCATCTGAGCTTCAGCAGTGCCTTTAAAAGAGTGTATGGATTTGTGAATTTCTACTCTCTTCCTTTATGCAGTTCTCTGTGCACAGGGAACCCCTTAGCCCTTCCTCACGCTCAGTCACTGTACGGGCTGCAGATGAGACAGAGCAGCTTCACATCAGGCTTCTATTCAAATGTTTTAACAAATGAATCACTGAACTCTCCTGTGAGCTGACACATGAGCCCATAATTCAAACCATGCCTCTCAATTACACACTGCAGACTCTCACATTGACTACTTTACCTTTAGTGCTCAAATCAACTTCTCTCACATTCATCAGTGTCATCTGTCACATTCAAACGAAACGCTAGGCCGCAAAAGCGCAAGTGAAAACATTTCATGGACATTATGAGGAACAGAAGTAGCAAACGTGAGTAGCAGAAAAGAGAGTGAGAAATAAAATGCAGTGAATGTGATAGGATTTCATGTGAGGGTGAGAGGCAAAATAACAAATGTTAAAGCGTTTTATGTGTATGTGAGAGGTAATATTAAAATTATGACTCAAAGGACACCTCGTGGTTCTCTGTATTTCCTCCAACAGTTCAGTTTCTGTCTATGCTTATGTAATATTAATTCCCCAAAGGCAGGCACACAGGCAGTGAAACCTAGTCATGTATAGGTTTCAGACCCACAAGTCTCCAGTTGCTTGGCTTCTCAACGCAATGGCTTTTTAATTTGTCACTGCTTTCTGATATTATCATGGGAAAATGCAGTTAATGTGAACCAGAGGAGTTTAACAAGATTATTCAACATGCCAAGCACGATATCACATGTGAAAAAAGTCCTGGACCCTGTGTGGTAGTGCAACATGTTTGAGAGTATCTGGCGCGCTGTGCAGTGAACTTAACGAAATACCACTCACACCAACAGAGACCGAAGCCTAAAGCGCTGGTAAGACGCCAAGTCAAACAAAGTTTTATCCATGATAAGACATACAGAGGTAGATGACAAACATCCTGTGTGTGTGTGTGTGTGTGTGTGTGTGTTTTTATTTGTAATTCAAGTGAGATTCCATCAGGTTGAAGGGGCTTTTGTGGACTCCTCCAGAGATTATGCAGGGGCAGCGACACCCCCTTGTTACTGGGCAAAAACTAGGTCACATGTTTGGTAGCACATCGAGATAACTTTCGACTGGATACAGTAGTGTACTGCACCTTGGGTACTCATTTCTCAGGTCGTCAGTGAGGATGTCAAGTTACAAAGTAAGAAAAGTTTGATAATGCCGCTAATCTCAAAGTCAACGACAGAGTCAATATCAGTGGAACACAGTCAATATGAGAGAAACCAAAAGCGACGTCAAAATAAACGGAAGCACAAAGCTCACAGAGACGGCGCAGTTTCACTGACTAACGAGACCATCTGATGAGGTTCGCAGGAAACAGACATGAGTCAGAGCCAGTGTAACCAAACGTGTTCAGCCTCTTTTACAGACACACTTCTCTGCACCATGGGAATATGTAGAGCAGATTTCACACGCTTTGCAAATATGCTTTTGATATCTAAATTTCAAATCTGATAAGATTCTTAAGAACACCTACGAGAAGGAAAAGGCGGGACTGACCGATGAAAAATAAAAGCTAAACTGGAAGTGTGTTCTTCCAGTATTTAAATAGTTTGGATTTACGTTCATATATGTTCACACCTTCTTAGGTTACAGTGTCAGAAAGACAAGAAACACCGGTCTCAAGAGACATATGACCAAAACATAGCTCTTTCTGAAAAAAGCAGCACTTTCAGTTACAAGCTGCTGGGGGAAGTTACGTGTTGTCTCACTCATTTAGTAAACAAAGAAGAACATGAAGAGTGATAAGAGAGTAAGGTACATTTAAGAACAGGCCACCATTTTGTGTGTGTCCACCATCTTATGTCAGGTTCTCAGTAGTCATGGTAACCAAACCACAGCAGCAAAAGCAGACCTAACCCCGCCCTAATGAAGACTGGCTTCATCTTGAAAGGAACCAAGTAAAACTGCGTGAACTGGAAAATTACAGTGTCCTTTGTTTTTACTGAACATTGCTTTTTCTAGATACATGGTATAAATTTGAAAGCAAAACCCTTTTTGAGGGGAGATAAGCTTGTTAATTAGATTACCTGTTTAACCAGTAATGAAATCAAATAGTTTTGGGTGAAAATCCCAATGCAATTTGAAAATAAATGAGGAAGAGGTAACAGGTCCCAGAAAGGATTACAGCTCTCATGGGGTGTCTGTAACCACAGCACCTGTTAGCTCAACCGCTAAACATCTTTCCCTTTTTTTGAAACATCTTAAACATCAACCAGTCCCAAGTGACCCTGGGGTACACCAAATACAGTTATCAACCAACAGCTGCTAATTATTTTACAGTCACACACACACACCCTCAGGAGAGCGTGTCACAAAGCGTGCTACACCTGTAGTGCGTGCGTGCGCGAGTGTGTATGTATGTGTGATCGAACACACTTTCAGCTGTTTTAACGCTTCAATTCAGAATGCCAACCCAAGTCCACAGGGAATTCATAAACAGGTGAACGCACAGCCACAGGTGAACTTCAGCATTAGAAGAAAAAATAAAAGCCCATACACTTTCTGCTGTAACATAATCACAAAGTTGTCAGCACCAAACTGGTTTTTGTTTCAGTGATGTGGGTGTAGTGTGAGTAAATATACACAATACTACTGAAGAATTATGTCAGGTCATATTAAGTTCATGAGATCATATGAAAATTCCTCTCATCCGCCGGCTTTTTTAAAATAAAGTGCCTGGTGTGATCACTTAAGATTAAAAAAGAAGATGTGAAAAAAAAACCTACTTTCATAGAAAAAAAAAAAACTAAAAAAATGAGCATCAGTCTGTTCTATCACACTGCACTCGACTTGTTCTGATCCATTTGCTTCAATAAGTGCAGGATGCTGGGCTGACATCACAACGATAAGATTAAGACAGCTGGTCAAATTCCGTTGTTAGGTCCGTTCGGGTTCCCTTCTGTTCCGTCTTATTCTGTTCCATTTTATCCCACTGCCTCTCTGCTCCAGGTAATAGTAATCTTCCAAAAGGAAGCTGTTGCTTTTTTTTTTTGTTGTTTATTAAAAAGGGTTATGGGTAGGTGAGTGGTTCTTAAATTCTGAAGGCTACACAAACTCATGGCCTTGAAGCTGCCACTTCTAACACCAACTGGTTACGCTCTCCCTTGTTTTTTTTTGTTTTTTTTGTTTGTTTTTTTTCCCCTTCAGGCTCCCTGTCCACTTCCTCTCAAGGCCTTCCCGTCGACCCTCTGCTCTCTCGCCTGTCTGAAGAAGTTTGGCCTGAAAGCTCCATTGCCTAACGTGACTGCTCCAGTCACCAGGTCATTCGGTCTAATCGTTTCCTATTTAGTGTGCCGTACAGTTTAAACTGTTACAGAGGTGTGAACTTTGACCTTACATTTGAAATGGGGCAATGGATCCATTTCTGCTTGGGAAGTCCCTGAGAACTTAAAGACATAGCTAACGGCTTTTAAGAATCTGTTACACGCATGCACACACACCACACACACACACACACACACACACACACATACACGTACATGCAGAGCCACAACCAAGCACCTTTCCACTAATGACGACGGGATTGATGAATGATGTCTGCTATGAATCAAGTTCACTTATCTGTGACAAAGTCAAATGACTCAGCTTTGTCAGTTGGTAATCATTCACTTCAATTATGACATTCATTCATAACCACTGTAGCTTACTACTGATTCCGGAAACCCCATTCGCATACACATCGTGATAACCAAACAACCGATGACCAAACCACAAAACACACAAACTGTTTTCTCTTCAAATTCTCCTTAATAACTGTTTTTTTCTTCTTCTACTTTTTTTTTACTTTTCTCATCATTTTGTTTGTTTGTTTTAAGGTTAACACATGTACGTACATTTCTACATATGTGTTGGTATTGTTACACTTTTCTAACATACAACAAGCAGAGCTAATCATACATTTAAATATATAATTCCATATATATGCGCTGTGAATAGTTTTACTTCAGATGTTTTTTACAGTACTACAAGGATGAGTGAGTTAGACACACAAGCTTAAGAATCGCGGTGTACGGAGTCGAGCCAGATAAATGTTTGAACGTGTGCACTTGGACAGAGAGCTGACAGAGAGTTGCCAGAGCTCGCAGCAGCACTGGCCCCGCGCATTAGCAAACTAGGACCCTCCGTGAGCCATCTGAGGGCCCCTGAGAGCACTTGAAATGTCCCACAAGAGAGTTTTAGATGTTTGTTTTGTGTGTGTGTGTGTGTGTGTGTGTGTGTGTGTGTGTGTGTGTGTGTGTGTGATACGTCATGTCAATGGTAATCAGACAAAAGAAGCAATATTACGTTAGCATACTGGCTTGCTAACACCACTGATTTAATCCATTCCCGCTGCCGCTGTCGGAGCTGGTATCAGGTTGTCATGCGCATGCGCACTGTAACAAACGTTAACTGCATTTTGATGCAAGCAGTTTCAGATCCGGCAGCCATGGTCTGGAGGTTACAGAACTGGGCTCCTGACCAAAGGGTTGCTAGTTTAATTCCAAGGGCTGTGCGCCCTTGGGCAAGGCTCATAACCCTAATGCCCGTCAGTTCTAGGGACAACTACCTTAAGCTTCATTCATCAGACTGAAACCTTGCTCTGTTCAACTAACACTCTAGTTCTTAATGTCGACATCACCTATACATATCCATATCAAACTAAGGCAGATGAGTAAGGCCAACGCAACTTCACTTCTTTCACCAAAGAACCACTCTGGCTGAGCTGTTTGACTGCGTAGAGAGACATTTGTACTAAACAACATCAACAACAACAAAAGAGTTTTCCTTGCGTCTCTGCAGAACAGTCACTCGTGTAAATAGGATATTTACCTAAAACAGTGACGAGGTGATCAAGGTCAGGGTTGGAACATTCACGATGAAAACAAAAAAGGTAATCTAACAGGCAAAACAATCAGATAAGAGAAGAAATATTCATTGCACTGTCACATGACTGACCCACCTATTTGGAAACCCCCTGGTGATGATGAGCTAAACACTTCAGTATTTAGTGCCTGTCCAAAACATTTAAATAGTTGCATGTCTACGTAATTACAAACACGCACACACACACAAACACATACAAGTTTCAAGTTTATATAGAGCCCAGTATCACTTTTATCACTACTGTAACTACTGTAACATTATTTTCTATGCAGCCCCTATGATTTACGTAGGCTATGGTGGTGTCAGCACACCGTTGATCACGTTTTCTACGTCTGTCTGAAATGAACATGATACCTAATGACTGAAAATCTGCTGCAATCAAATTCAATTTGTCGCTGAACTGTTAATGATTTGAGACTGCAATGATTTGTTAGAGTGAATTCCCGGAAATAGCCTGGCGGATAGCCGAAAATACCAATGTTCAGGAGCAAACATTCTTCCTGAAAATGTGATTACCAAAGTGGATAAACGAGACAAATATTGTAGCAGCTCGATCTCGGACAGACACTATATTTCGAACATCCATGTCTAATATCACTGTATTAACATGCAACACATGTAAAATGTTATTCGTAACTGCTTTGACAAACAGGTGTTAAACTATTTGCGGCCATTTACCATCGATTCGTTAAAATAAATATACACGAAGGATGACACTGCTACCGAGTCTATAAATACTAGCAGAAGGTAGAGTGAACAGTTATGATGAATACATTGGAACGAATGACTTCTAAAAGGATTACGTTTCAGCAAATACGTCTCACTTTCATTTGGAGAGAGCTTATGTCTCTTATCTATTCTGTTTTGCAAAAGTATAAGCAATCTTACCGAAAGATCCTTTGAGTGGCATTTTCGATGTAGCCTGATTTTTTTTGTTTGTTTGTTTGTTTGTTTTTTCCACCACGTTTTTGGACACCAGAAACTGGAAGAAGGAAAGTAGTCTGCTATGATGACAGCGCTGTTGTTGACGTATGCCGGAGCACAGTAAGAGGTGGACAACGAACGTACGGGGTAGGGGTAGGGGTGGGGAGAGGGGAGAGGGGAGGTCCTTAATCCTCAATTTGCTTCAGCTGTGATAAAATCTCACCCATGCGTGTGTTTAAGGTGAGCTGCAGTCATGGGTGGATCACTGTTTTTCTGCTGCAGGAACTGGCAGTCTTAACCATGTAACTGGCATCATGGATTCCCAGAAAGACCAGGCCATTTTGGAGAGGAACATGATTCCTTCTGTTGGGAAATTGAATCTTAATGATTATTGGATTCTCCAGCAAGACAGTGATCCCAAGCACGCCTCCAAGTCAACCGAAGCTTGATTTGAGAAATAGATCCTGTAGTGGGCCTCTCAGACCCCAGATTTAAATCCCGTTGAAAATCTTTAGTGGGATTTAATGATGACAATTACAGCACAGAGGCCATCAAAACATTAATGAGCTAGAGGCTTTTGCACGCGAAGAATGGCCAAAGATTCCAATGGTTAAACAATGTTAAGTCTAATCCTGTTAAAGTTCATTTCACATATGGGCAGTCAGTGCACTGAAGACATGAATAACTGATAACGTGACACAAGCGATACAGATGACATGAGACTTGCATGAGTTGTGCTTGGTAAAGCATAAGAGACATTCCTAAGAGGTTTAAATCATGAAAGTCAAAGGTCATTCATCGTCAAAATAGGGCTGATTACACGAGTGACGCGTGCCTTTAAAGTGGGCCGTGGAAGTAAACTAGAAGGAAAGGGGAGGAAAGTTTCTGTGAATATTGATTTCTGCTAATGATTATTTGCACCTGTCACTCTTATTAGGATGTAAAATCAGTTATCAGCTGTCAGTCATGTTTTGTATACGTCTGTCAAAGCACAAAACTTATGTTTTAAATAGTAGCCTGTTTGTCATAGCATATGTTTCATAATGAAAATAATTTGGCAATCTTCTTTTGATAAACTCTCTCGCTCTCTCTTTCTGTCTCGCTCTATCAGACACACACACACACACACACACACACACAGACACACACACACACACACACACACACACACATAGATAGATACACCGGCCTGGCTCTGTCATCTGATCCCACACACAGGAAATAAAAGAAAATTGAACTTGTTTAAAAGAATAGTGTGTTTTGCCACAATAAAGGCTCGTTTAGTGTCTGTGACATTTGAGGGACGTGACAGGTTGGGCTACTGACCACTAGAGGTCGCCAAAGATTCTCTGTTGTCCTTGCTATGTTGACCCTGCCCTCTCATTACCTAGCTCACCTGTACCTTATTGTCTCTGTCATGTGTTCTAATCCCATGTCCGACAAGGGAACTTGGCCGGTCGTACAGAAAGCTCATCTACAGACGTCACACGTGGCAAGGGATTATGAAACCCTTGTGTTATTGTGTTTTAAAGTGAAACGTCTTTGATTTTTCCTTTTGAGAGGACTGGTGTAGTGACTAATGAGTGACACTACAAAACCCTGACAGCTGTGAGCAACAAGCAGGATAAACAGGTATTCTAGTAAACTAGAATAAAGACAGAGGATATAATACCTCAGCTGCTGTAACTGTACTGTGTTTACACAGGGGACAAAAAACTGGCATGCTGTAATAATGTATCATTTTTCATATCACCGAGGGATGAAATCTGATCATAGATGTTTTATCTCACACAGCTGACTGAAAAAAACATACACCAACACCAACACAGACTGGTCTGACTCACTACAGGAATCGGTCTCTCTCTCTCTCTCTCTCTCTCTCTCTCTCTCTCTCTGATGGGAAAAAAAAGAAAGGTGTTGCTTTCAACATGTCAGACTAGAGCGTGATACAACAGTGAGACATGGAAAATCTCAGAGCCATTTACCGGCACGCAGGCGCACAGGTTCTTTTCACGTGAGACCAATACTCAGAATGTGTCACCACAGACTCAAAATTCTCTGAGCATTTTTAGGAGTTATTTATCAGACCTGAAAAAGGAAGAAAAAAAAAACACAAAAGTTTCACATGCTCTTGGTCACCTGGTGTAAATTACCTAGAGCTCAGAGACTCATAGATCTCTTATGTGGCTATTTCTCTGTTCTCTGCAACAGAATTGATACTGAAATCTCTTTCTTACATAATATGAACTGCTCCAAGTGACATTAATGCTGCTCCTACATCTCTCTCTCTCTCTCTTTCTCTCAGGCCTGACTTGTAGCTGCCATGAACATTTATATCACTCAGTTTAATCAAATGAGATTTGACAGAGACACACTTTTCCTGCCATTCATTCTCAGTCTGGTTAAAACTGCCTGTGTGTTGAACGTGTTCATTTGGGCATTGGGATTTCCTCTGGACATTTTCCTTCCCATATGAATTTCTAGTCTCCTTAGACTGTTCTCTGAGCGCAGGATCAATATGTTCTTTTACAGCTGTCCACACTCAGTCTAACCAAGGCAAACACTCTCTAGTCAAGTTCCTTCAGTGAGACAGAAGGTCCTTCAGTGCACTCAGCTTTCACTATCACTGATTCATTTCCCTTAAAGAAACACTTACTCTCCCTTTGTCTTCTCTACACAGTGGCTGTTTGTTTTGTCTCTAGCTGTTTGTATGGGCGTGTGTGGGCATGTGTGTGTCTGTGTGTTTGTGCAGGCCTGTTTTTCAAGAATGTACAGCATGATTCATGTCACATAAAAGACTTCCAAAAAAAAAATCTTTAATGGAGATTTGAGGGCTTGAAATGTTTGTGTTATACGCTGGATTCGGCCTTTAACTGTTTCTTAAGCATGCGGTACCAAAGGGTTCTCAGACAACTGACTGGTCACGTAATATAAAAACCACTTTATTATACACCCACACCCATTCGATTCGGAGGGGAGGGAGTGTTGCCAGATGTGTGCATATAATTTGCTTATGTCAGATGGTATGTTTGTGATATAGAGATGAGCTGTGATATAATGTTTGTTATGCATTCTAACTGTGTTTTCCACGTTTACATGTGAACCCTAACCCCGAATCCCAGACCTAACCCTAACCCTAGCCCAGACAAGAAACTGCTAACCGAACAACACCAGCACACTCTCTCCCAGAAGAAAGCACTCGGACAGAGTCTTAAACTGTTTACACATCCTCTGAAAGTGTGTGCTACCAAAAATCCATACGGTCCATCCTGTCTCAACAAATAAATTGTTAATAAAACAAGTTGCTGAAAGTCTTGGCGGGCATTGCGTTTTTTCAGGCCATTTCCTGTATTTCCTGTGCTATTTTCAAGCTTCGCAAAAGAACAAGGGGATTACCGATTCTCTTCACATTGTCTAAGGCTTAAATTTGGGGCTTTAAATTGTCCCAGTACCTAGAATTCTGCCTCTTCTGCCTATGTGGGTTGGCATCTCCTGACCTCTTACGACTAGAACTTACTGCCCCCCCCCCTCATTCTTTCAATCACCCCCCAGTTCTCTATCTCTATCTACACTCTTCCCTCTCTACTTCCCTCCTTCTCACTCTCTCCTCCATTTCCCTCTTTTCTCCAACTGTCTGATTCAGTCACTTTTCAAATGGTTTAAGTTCCTGTTTAAAATACATTATCTTTTTTTTCTTTAATCCTCTATTCTTTCCTCTGTCATCTGTCCTAAGGGCATGTCCTAACTCTTTAGGGAAACCATTTGTATTGACTGTTTAGGCACAATGTCGGGGCCCCGCTAATTTTTCATGTTTCCCAAAGCACATAGCGGTTAGCACTCTGCAGTCCCCTGAGATGACCACACGAGCATAAGTCAGAGTCATGCTCTCTGTAACTGCAGCCAGTAATAGAAAAGTAATGGCCCAGTAATAACCTCCCACTGGGGAAATCCCTGACTGCTAGAGAGTGTCGCTCCTGGGAATGGCATTCAAGGCATGTGCTATCCATGTATCATACGCAGAGATCAACATGTACCAGAGAGCATGTAGAAACAAACATTTGGAGTATAAACATTTCCAGTATTTTCAAAAGATAATAAAAAGATAATAATAACAAGGTAACAGTCCTAAGACAGGCCCAAGTCATTTAAATATTTATTGGACCAAGGCCTGATGGTACCTTTAGTAGATTTTGGTATGTAATGGTTTTAAGCAGGGCCTGCCTCTATTAAAACATTTCAATATTTTTCATGACCATACTTTACACTTTAAAGCCTCGACTCTCCTTAAGTAAAGGAAACTACACAGATGCATTACAAAGTCTTATTGAGCATCATCCTTAACTGAACATGTTGTGGTTATTATCATTACCTGTATTAGTAGTAGTAATAGTAGTATTGTAACAAATCTAGAGGGTAAAATGTAAAAAAAGACTGAAGTGGTTAAGCTTGTCCGTGCTCCTCCCTTGGTTGAAAGGTAAGAGTATGTGACCATCCCAACATGGTACTTTGGGCAGCCGTGGTCTAAATGTTAGAGAACCGGGCTTGTGACTGGTTCGATCCCCAGGCCCAACATCCACGGCTGTGTGCCCTTGAGCAAGGCACTTAACCCCAATGCTCCCGGGGTGCTCACCAAGGAAGGCTGCCCACTGCTTCTGCGTCTGGTGTGTGTGTTCACTACTGGTGTGTTGGATGGGTTAAATGCAGAGGACAAATTCACTGCTCACTGTTCACAATGTGTGTGTGTGTGTGTGCAATCACAGAAACTTAACTTAACCATATAAGGGAAGTCTGGGCCAGGTCTCCTGATGCTCAAGCCTCACTGTGATATGACCTGAAGTAACCTGTGAACTATAGTAACCTGCTGCAGTGTCAGGATGTTGCCAGAAGAACCAATCAAAGAGGGTGAGGATATCACCCCACAACTGACCCTCCCATCTCGAAAGCTCCTACTGAACATTTGAGCAGCCAGCATCTCAGGCCAAATTAGCACACATGTAACACCACATACACTCTCTCACTCACATACACCCTACTTTTACTGTGCTTCATCACTTCAGAGAGAGAGAGGGAGAGAGAGAGAAAGAGAGAGAGAGAGGGAGAGAGAGAGAATTATACTTACAATGCACAAAAACTTATACACACAGTTATACATAGCATGCTCTAAGAAGCTTTGAAAATGCGTGATTCAAAAACACAAGGTCATTTCGCATCATTTAACAGACAAACCACTCATTACATCTAATCTTCAACACCATAGGCCTGATCCCGAGAGGTGATCCAAGGAAACAACATACACAGACTGAACATGTGCGTCAGACATTCTGTACTCACGCTCTGCATTGTCAAGCGATTTCAGTTTTATGCATAACACTCTGCGGTCGCGGTTGATCTCAAACTGGCCGCACACACACAACGATTCGGTTAATCAGATCTGTATCGGTATAACCCGTCCAGGATTCCGATTATTTGATCTGCGCTAACTTTGTTTTCACACAAATAGGTTAAAGGGTTAAAACATCTACGTAAGTACAGTGCTGCTACAGCTTTGCTTTGGTCTGTGGTCTGTCTCTAACCACAAGACAGCTCAGACATGTCATAGTGGGATGTGTCGCAGAGAGACATGACGCTAAGAGCCAAACGAAGCTACGCTACGAGAGCAAGGCCTCAGTCTACCCTCAGCCCTAACTCTGACATCGCCAATGTATGACACAAAACAAGCAGAGGCTATTTATCTACACCAACATTAATAACCATTTAGTGCTGTTAGTGTGGAAGCTCGAATATTTCTCAGGTGTTTTTAATAAAGCAGGCGTCTGACTGGAATTGCGAGACTTCTTAGGGGCCCTTTGTTTATGTGCCTGCAGAGGGGTCGAATCCTTTCGCTACAGATCAGTAACAAAGCACTTAAGAGCATAGACTCAATCATCTAATGGCCGGGGTTGAATTGGACGGGGAGTTAATAGGCCAGACGTGAACACACACACACACACACACACACATTGAGACCTCAGTCTTAAAATAAGTGGGGGGGGGATTACGATCCTTCTTATTCGTTTATATTTCTTACCTTCATTTCTTTAAAAGATCACACATGAACACACATGAGTTACTCACATGCATACAGGCACGCACACACACGCACACACACACACACATACACGCACGCACACACACACACACAAACGGGACAGTCTACATCAGACCTGAGAAATCTGATATCCAAAACAACTCTGAGAAGAGAGTGACTCACATTGTGGAAGTTGTCCTCTCACCTCTTCAAAACTCACCCAGGCTCAGAGAGAGAAAGCCAGTGTCTGCCAGTCTGCAGTGGTTGTGGTCACACACAGTGTGGGAAACTGTAGTATCATTGTCAGATGGCTTTTGCATAAACTCCAGCTGCTTCAGCTGAAACAAGGCCCTTTAGCTTCCTCAGAGAACCTTCCCAGCTGCCTCAGTGAGGTGCGTTTGTTGCATGGAAGGTGTGCATCTGTTTATTCTTATTGTAATTCCTATCCAGTCCAAAAAAAAAGGAAAGAGCTTGGCACGTCTATCTCTCTTAACATCTTGAATCTAGCCCTGTAGAACCCAATAATGTAATAATTTCCGGATGATGTAATTACTCCCAATAATGTAATAAAAATCTCCACTTAACTCCATCAAAAATGTAATAAGACCTGATAATGTAATAACTTCTGTAAGATTATAGTGACATCTGAACAGACATGGTTCATGATAGTAGAGCTGTTTAACCTGATGGTCTTATTACCATAGATACACAGAAGGCTTCACACCTTTGGTGCTGCGTTACTGTTGGAGCCAAGAGCAACTGATTAAGGCAAAATACAACCGGTAATGGGCGAATGGCAGCCATCACAGACAAAATGGAAATTTAGCATTAACACCAAGATTCTGATTTGCATCAAGCAACATTGTACACCTGTTGTCTGTTTGCTTCATGGTATAAAAGGCCAATCACGGTAACAGTTCTCTGAGTTAAGCTGCGGCGCAAGCGGACTTGCTGCCGGGTTCCACCACCACCAAATAAAGCTTTTCTCCAAGCGCGCTTTTGCTCCGGTTCGTTTACTTGTAAAATCACAAGAAAATCCAATACTTCCCAATAATGTAATAAAACATCTTAACCAATAATGTCCTCATCTCTGTACCAATATAGTAAGAAATTATTACATTAATGGGAGGTTATTACATTATTGCGATGACCTTATTTCTGCATAACCCAATAATGTAATAATCTCCCAATACTGTAATAACTTGGCCATTGTTATAGTAACATCCCACCAGTTATGTGTTAATGCTTTTGGAATGCATTGTTTTTGTAAGTTAGTCATTATTTTCAAATAGGCAATGCTATACTCATGCATCTTTCATTCTCATTCTATTTTTCCACATTCTCCAAAATTCATTACACTTAGAGCAATAAGCTGCTGAAAAAAAAAACAGAGAGAGTGAGGGAGAGAGAGAGAGAGAGAGAGAGGGAGAGAGGGAGAAAGAGATGGGGGGGGGGTGATGGTGCAGGCTGTTTATATGAGTGTGACCTAATATATGAAAGGTCGTACATAACACACTAAGCACTTCCTTATCTTTAAATCATTTATAAACCTTTTCCCAATCACACAAAGACAAACACACCACTGTCTCTATTCTGTTGACAGATTCCACCGGGTTATCTTCTTCAGAGAAAGATAAGAAGTGGAAAAGAAAAAAAGGATGAATAAATACCAATTCTAGTGTTTGGGCCATTTCTCGTAAATGGGACTGAAAGTGTGTGTGTGTGTCACTGAGGAGACTGCCTGAAAAACGCAGGCTTCCTAGCAGAGCAGTGGAAAAAAAAAATGCTACAGTTGCGCAACTAGCAACCAGCAGCCAAAGGGGTGGAGGCCAAGTTGCCAGATGGCAGAAAACCACAAACCTGAACAATGCAATCCCACAGCTTATTAGCTTGTTCTATCCATCTCTGTGAAAAATGTCCCCTAACCCTTTGTCCTCTTGTTCTTCCGCAGCAGTGGAAAAAAATGCTGAAGCTGAGCGGTTAGATGTTCACAAGCTCCGGGTTTGCGTGGCAAATTCAAAGGATTGGGACAGGATGCAAGAGAACACCGTAAAGCTGAACAAATGCAACGACGCAGCATATTTGTGATTTGCTGTGAGAGACAGGGCAGTTGTGAGAGAAAGATAGGAATAAACATTGATCGTGAGATAAAGCGAATTCCCCAACAGTGTTCTTCATTTTGAGAAAACGTGAATTGTGCAGGAGTGGTTCCTGTGGATTCACGGCGGTTCGGGTGCATGGTGGAGGGGTGAAGGAGTGAAGATAGATAGAGAGAAAGAGAGAGACCGACAGACAGAGAAAGAGAAAGAGAGGAGGAAAGAGAGAAATTAAAGCAGTTATGTAAAAATGCTTGAACCATTTCAGTATAGTGGTATCCATGGAGATGCGCAAAGACACACACACACACACACACACACACACACACACACGCACACACACACACAGATGTTTGTTCTATTCCTTTCTGTGAAAAACTTCCTCTCACTCTCTGTCTTTCTGTTACACCTCTGTGGGGTTGTTCTTTTCGTGCGCTGATCCTCCCCAGCAGTACATGACACAGCCAGTTCAGACAGCTTTTCACTGAATTTCCCTTTGCCTTCTGAAATCCCCCCCCCAAACCCCTCCCCTCCCCAACCCCTCCCCTCCCCTCCCCCAACACACACATCAGAATTAGATGGTCCCTTCGTTCACAAACACAGAGCCTACGTCAAACGAGATCATAAGAATTCATTGTTTGGGCGGCCAAGAGGTGTCTAAACTGTCTAAATTGTTCGAAATGTTATTCTGAGAAAGTTACCATTCAAATTGTCTTCACTGTTTAAGAAATGAAAGAAGGAGATAAGATGGGGATTCTTCTCCAAACACACACACAAAATAAACCACTACAAACCAGATGTCCCCTGCCTCTCTTTAATGACTCGTCCCATGAGAGCGATGTCAGGGCAAAGGCTGAACTGAAAGGATTTCCTTAGGCTCTGAGGGGTTCAATGGTGCTTCATGAGCTGGAACCAAAAAAAAAAAACGTTGGTACCTTCGAACTGGTGGAAGGACAAAAAGCAAAAAAAAAAAAGCAAAGTCTTTTTGGCACACTCCAGTAGCAAGACTGTGGCTGGGTTCACATGGTCAGAGCGCTGATGCGTAACGTCCCTCGTTAGGCTTTATGCTCGCAGCCTTTTCGGAAGTTTCCTCCACACACACGCGCACACACACACACACACACACACACACACACACACACACACACGCACGCACGCACGCATACACTCATTCGAGGTCTTCCTCTGATTTGCCCCTCAGATCCCTGTCGAGGCGCTGTGTGGTGAAGGTGGCTTTAATGAATCATGGGGAAGAGTTTCCTTTAGTCTTAACAAGGATCTTGTTGTATGGGTTTCTAAAACAATACAGGAAACAAGACAGAAATTCTGGTCTCTGACCTAAGAAACAGTAAAAAAAAAAGTAATCTGAGAGGGGAGTGAACATCCACCAGAGACCTGTACTACGGAGCAGGATTTTGGGGTTAGGGAGGTAACTTCAGGTTTAACCCTGGGTTTTCAGTGTCATGACGGTGGTTTGCTTTTTACAGAGGTACATCGCCATGGTAACTTACGCTGCACACCTAACCTGCTCCGCAACAGATATCAGAGATCAAGATGTATAAACACACTGCCATCAGTTCTCTTGAATGACGTCAATTCATTTGAATTTCTCTTGAATTCTCTTGAAATGACGTCACCATTGCTGGAAGATCCTCTGGACCACAGTGTGCAGATTACGTGATTAATGTTATTGTTATAATGGTCAAATGTAAATGTAAATTTACAGGTAAGAAACCATGCTTTATTGAATTTAGCAAAGATTTCAAATAATACAATTATTGAATTCAACACTCTCCAAAATAAAAAGCAATTAAATGGGTAACAGCTTGTACTGCATTAAAATATATATATAAAGATCCTTATTCCCCCCTAGCGATAAACTATAAAAAAATCTCTAAATTGAATAAACAGACCCCATCACGAGTATTGTTGTATCTCGAGTGAAATACGTGGCTCTGGATCTCTCCAAGTTTGCGATTGGTCATCTGGTGCCAGCACCACCCCTTTTATGCGACCACGCTCAAAGCTAGATTGACAAAAACCCAGGCTGATATTAACTCCACTGTCTCGACATCGCTTATCCGCGACCTCAGTCGTTAGGCCTCGTCGAGCCAGCGAACGAAAAGACACCCGAGCCCCATATGAGGGAGTGCAGGGCGACGGGCGCAGACACAGAAGTCACTCTGTAAGCGACTCCGCATTAGTGACCTGAATTTGATTTGATTCGGGCAGCCACGGGGTCACGGTTATTAATCCGTCACACTAAAAGCCCAGTCAGAGGTGCCTGTGCAGGATAGAGCTTTGAAGGCTGATGTGAAAAATGTACTTTGCCATGGGAAGATTCGGTTTCATGTATATGAGAGACTGCGTGTGTGTGTGTGTGTGTGTGTGTGTGTGTGTGTGTGTGTGTGTGTGTGTGTGTGCGTGTGTGTGTGTGTGTGTGTGTGTCTCCCAGCTCAACCTCCTGTAGTGACTGCTAAATTGTGTGGAGTAAGAGTGAAATTTTAACACAGCTTTGTCCTTCAGAGAAGATCGGAGATAATCTGACACGAGTCAAGCAGCCAAAACCCACACTGGTCCCATTCAACCACATCAGAACAAAGATGCTATTCATGACAGATAAATGTATTCAAAAGTGAAAATCCAGATAGCAGATGATAATCTTCTCTCTCTTCTTGCCCCGTGTGTTCCATAATTTTGTGTGTAATTTGTTTATTTCTTTTTTTTTTCTTTTTTTTTATTTTGTCATAAAATGTCATAGATTTATACTGATGTATGATGATTCAATCATGTCAGGCAGGTAGACAGTTCATTCATAAGTAGCAATGTTTGAATATGCATCAGATCTGACAGCTGTGAAAGGCCCTGTGAAGGTGCCATACACTTATTGGCCCAGTATCTCACACCCAGATTAATCCTAATCCTGGATTAGGAATAGTTTTCAACAGACATTCTCAGAGGGATTGAAGGAATTGGTAGTTCTCACTTCCATTGAAAGATCATTCCATCATTCTGGAGCGAGAGTTCAGAACCATTGAGTCCTTCAGGATCAAGGTCCTGGAGCACAAGTTGTTAGAATGGGTCAGGTTCTACAGCAGCAGGGTCGGAGAACAGGTAGCGGTGGAGCTGATGCTTTTATCCAAAGCGACTCACAAAGAGGGGAAAGAAACTCAAGATCCATCGTCAGAGACCAAGGAATGAGCGTTTAGTATTAGAGAGAGAGAGAGAGAGAGAGAGAGACAGAGAGAGAGAATAAGTGAGTGAGTCTCTCCCCCTCTCACCCCCTCTTTCTTATGTCCTCTCTCTTCCTCTATGCCCCCCCCCCCCCCCCCTCACCTTGAGAGTGAGTGAGTGAATGTTTTTGCTGACATGTCTCAGGTTTCCATTAGGCTAACTGTATTGTATGTGTGTGATGGGTGGGGTCCGCTTGCTGTGAATCTATGTTTGTGATCATTTCTGCTCATATAAAATCTATCTTCATGTTAAAACATTACTCATCAATCTCAGCATAATTCTCATGTTCTCAGAGAGTCTTTGTTCTGTTATGGGGGGCATTTTGGTGGGTTCATGACTAAGGTAACATTTGTTCCATCATATCCCGTCTCTGTCACTGCCTAGAGCATTATTTGTAAATCACCCTCAGTGCCTCTGTATGTTTTTTTTTTAATTGTTATTAAATGGAAAATTCCAGTAATCTTTTCCACAAGCTCTTTACTCTGTGATGTTTGTATTTAGTGTACTGGCTGTACAGCTCATGTGTCTGGCAAGTCCTGGTGCATGGGGCATATGTTTGGATGTTTTTCTGTGTGTGTGTGTGTGTGTGTGTGTGAAGGGAGAGTTGTACGTGAAGACATGCACGTGTGCAGAGGAGTGTGTCTGGGATTTTCCATTGGTGACCACTGCGCCACTGCCTTGTCTTGAGCCGCTGGGGGACAATTTTACATGCCCCAAAAAAGCTCTTTTTAAGTGAGGTATTTAAGAGATGGTTTAGCAGTCCCTCCAGGATTTCGCGTGCTCTTTTTGGGATTGTTGCGGCCCAAAATGCCTGATTTCACGACAGCTTTTCTAAAAAAAAAAATTGCAATGCATGTTGCCATACGTTTTTTTTTTTGTTTTTTTTTTGCAGTGAATTTGTGGGAGCAAGTGAAAATGGCAAGAATACTTGCGATTTTTTTTTCTTTTGAATTATAATTGAATTTGTCACCGGAGCTTCCCCCGCTGAAGCAGGTCGCAACGGTGCAGCATTTATACCGTGCGCGACCGAGAATGTACTCCTGCAATGTGTGCAGAACGAAGCATTTTCATTGCTGGCAACGGTTTAAACTCATACTCCTGTTCAGGATCTGGGAGCTTTTCACTGATTCTAACTTTGTCGTTTTCCTCGATGTGCCAAAACACTTGAGTACCACCAGAAATTCCTGACATTTTCTTCTCTAATCCTGTGTCTGTCATCAACCAACCACGCTGTAGCAATCCTGCAGATTCATTCTGTACGACGGACCGCATATCTGTCAGAGCGTTCTGTCTCGGCTACTGGTTCAGACACACCTCGTCTTTATGACAGGTTTACTGGCATCCACGTGGTTTAAAAAACAAAATCATTGTATTGTCGCAACAGTAACCGTGACTTCCAAATTTAGTTTCTGAGAGATGAAAAGAGGTCGTGGTCCCCTGAAACATGTTTGTCTGTCACCCTCAGGAGGAAAAGGAAGAATGAAAACGAATCACATCCACTGTCAGTCTTATTACGTACGGCATCACACGCAACTTGCTACTTATCCCGTCACTACGGGGCTAACTTGAATACATTTTTAGTGTCTGAACAAGCTCAGGGCTGAGGGGGGAAGGGGAGAGGGAGTGGGAGGGGAAGGGAGGCGGAGGTGCGGCGGAGGAGCATAAGAGAGTGAGAGTGAGAGAGAGAGTCACCTTCTGCACAGCTACCTAATGATGGCAGTAAAAGAACGAAGAAAAAAAAAAAAAGGAACAGTTCCAGTGTAAAACTTGCTGAGTCACTATGGAAAATACCTTTCCATTTCTTTTTTGTCTTGACGCTCTCAGTCAATGTTAGAAAAGTTTTTTTCTTTTTTTTTCCAAGTTCTCAACCCTTTCCCGGCCTCCTGATTTCATTGATGTTGACACAGTGCAGAGTGATATAAATACACAGTGTGTGCGTGTGTGTGTGGGTGTACAAATCCAGATTGCGGGTCAGCTTTTTTCTGTCTTTTTTTTTTTAATACAGCAGCGGCCAATGTTTTATGACAAATTACCATTTCTGTATTACTGACGTTAATTGGACTCTGAGGATATGAGTGTATATCACTGGTATTTTCAGAGACACCTCTAGTTGGCTCAATCATTGTCAGCATCAGTTAAGTAAAAACTATAGTTTACCCCAAAACACTGAACAAAATATGTTTTTTTTTCTCCCTTCATTTATCTTCTATAGCTCTAGTTCCTTGTAAAACGTATCAGATGTTACGAATGTGACTTTTTAAAACCACAAAGCTATAGAATCAGCTTCACCTTTCTCTTGTTTGTGGGATGAGAAGGGCAGAGGTCCCAGCTGGTCCCAGTATGTTGGGTGGTGTCAGAGAAAGACAGCCATTCTTTTGGTTAAGCGGTGCCGAGGGCTAACGGGCTGGCCACCACAGTGTTTTATAACATAATTCATGTGTCTGTGGGTGACTCCCAATCCAAACCACAGGAAGGGGGAAAGTCATAGTCATCCTAGGCAAGGGGAAATCACTGAGTCTGCAGATGTTCAGCATCGGTGGTTAGACGGAGTCTTTTCGTCTCTGTTAAGCTCTGTCAAAATTCAGCAATGAACAAAAATGGGCCTGGAAGACACACTGAAATTCGTTTTCCTTTTCGAGAACATTTCAGGCTGGCCTGCAGTGGTAATGTGGCATGTCAGTAATTTACATCTGCACTTTGGAATTTGACTAATTTAAATCTCAGTGTGTATAGTCAAAAGCCCTGTGTAGAGGGTAAAGCAAAGCAGAGTGGATTAGAGAAGTGAACCTGTCTGATTATGACAAACAGTCAAAACCCACGACTCTGGCAGGCATTCCAGTATTCTCTCTCTCTCTCTTTCGCAGCAGTTATTTAGTCTCAGATAAGGATCTAGAGATCTTCTTGTAAACCGCTCTGTTATTATCTGTTGTTCTCCATCAACGTTATAGGCCTTATCTGTCCTTGTGAGACGTGCAGTGGGGCTGGACCCAAACGCAAGACACACTGATGGTGATAACAAAAAGGAGGACTTTACTTACATAAAAAAGGAGATAAATAAACAGGTGCAAACAGGAACAAAAACCAGTAACAAAAAAAAAAAGGTGCTGCCAAACAGAGTTTATTCGAACACAAACAACGATAGAGAAGGGACAGGGCAAACACAAGGGCTTAAATACAAGAGAACTAAACAGGGGAAACATGATTGGTGCAAATTAACAAGGCTACAATGAGGCTAATAAATAGAATAAACAGAATCAGGTGAGACACATGGAACAGGGGCACAAGACAATTCAAAACAAAAGTCCAAAACAAGGTGAAGGCTGTGACTGTCCTTTATTGTTGTACGCCTTGGAGTGTGCATTTCCCCTTGAGGGGGAGCCTCACAGAATGATCCAGAGAACTTAAAGAGAGAGATTTTTTGTCCCCCATCCCTCACAGTGTTTCATTAACCCTGAGCTGTTTATTTCCCCTGAATTAGTTTCTTCACGACAGTTCAGCAGCACCATCAACATTTTAGCTTTTTTTTCAGAAATAAATTAAAAGTGCTTCTTTAAGAAAAAAAATTATAATAAAGCCATCACACCAAAGGGTCAAGAATCCCCTGTCAAGAGGGTCTGGAAACCCCCATTCATCTGAATTAGTCCACCTAGAGCAATACGACATCATTTTGTTTGACTCTGACACAGCAAACATGATATGAGTCTCAACGTGAGTGTGTTCAGCTGGCTTCATCAGGAAGAGGATCAGGTGTGCTTCATGTGTTAGGTGAATCCAGGTCAGCTTATTCAGTCCTAATGCGTATCCTTCACTCTGTAGAATCCAGATTCTGCTCTGTCACTGTCACAGCCTATGACACACAAAACACACACACACCTGCGCACAGACCCACATGAACATACACATATGCACATGCACACACACAGATACACACAGACACAAACACACACTGTTTATAAAATACATCCAACGAAACAACCAAACAAACATACAAACAATAATGCTGTCATGCCATCAATGAGCTGGCATTGTAATTCTGTTTCAGTTTCCTAAAAAAGCTCTTACCATATAAATCACTGTTCTCCAGGATTCTCTATGTCCAGTGACACTTCTTGAGATCCACGTTTGGATCTGAGGACAAACACAAACCACAAACACCCCATAGTTACTTGAACTGACACACACAGACACAGACACACACAGACACAGACACACACTCACACACGGACAGACACAGACACAGACACAAACTGAAAGCACACAGCAGAGGCTTGAGGTCAGCAGAACTCAGATAACGTATGGGGAGATAAAAAGTCTAGAAATGAATTTTAATCTTCAAACCTTTTATGCTTGCAATAGCAGAAGAGGAGGATGACAGCAGTGAGGAAAGAAAGAGCAAAGAGAACACCAAGATGGAGAGAGTTCTCGACCATCCCGTTGAATGGTCCGACTGAGAGAGAGAGGGAGAGAGAGAGAGAGAGAGAGAGAGAGAGAGAAAGAATGTTAGAGTGATCAGACTGGATAATTGAATTAGTCAAAGCCTGTCTTAGATAAACTCAATAGGCTAATCTGCTATGAAGAGTCTCTTTGTGCCCTCTTGTTAAAGAGCTTTGCTTTATTTAAACAGCAAAGCTAACAGTGCCTTAAGGCAGACACCATTAGAGGATTAACCTAAAGCTTTGTTTTGGTTCTCTCATGACTCACTGACATTATTCAGCTTCTCTTACAGCATCAGAGCAAACACACACTCCATAACATCTACGTGACTGTACCTGTTTGACCTGACCATACAGCTCATGTGGAATTACAGAGGGGAGGCTTTGTACTGGGGCAGAAACTGGATATGTGTTTAGTTGAGGTAAAATTGGTTTGCTTACCTTTCTGATTCGCAGAGCAGTCATCTGAAAATCACAAATGTTACAAAAAAAAAATGATTAGATGAATAAAATAAAGGACAAACAGAAAAGAGAAGGAGACAGAGGAAAAGTGAACAGGGCATATGAATGTTTGGCCTTTATCACGACTCACAGTTATCAAAACGCTTGAGTCTCACTGTTGAGTCTGCAGTAGTTCACACTGACCAGTTGCAGAGACATCATCTTAAAAGCTCATTCTTTGAGAATATATTTCTGCTCTCTCTTATCTGTGCACTGAATGGTATCACTGTTACTACTGAAATGAATGATTAATGATATATGAGAGGGAAAATGTTGTGATCTGCAAGTAATTTTTGATATGTAATGTTAACCAGAGTGGCTGAGTGGTTAGGGCGTTGGACCCTGAGAACCCTGAGCACACGGAATGCTGTTCACTGTTTGGTGTGTGCAATCAAAGGGAATCTGGTACCGCCTTTCCACGGAAAAAATTACTGGTGCCGGTGACAAAAAGCTGTAATTGTTGCTCCTAAAAGTTGGAACCGCGGACATCAGTGTCTATGCAAATAAAAACCATGTGAGAACCAGTTGGATCAGTGTGTGATGTCTGGTATGTGACGTTCTCTAGAGAGGTGGGAGTAATGAAAAAAAGTCTGACCAAGATAGCGGTAGGCAAAAGGCTATATGTAGCATGAAAATATGTATATGATTAACCATTTGTGCAACCATTTGTGTCTACATCAACGCGGGTTGTTGTTACATGATCGTTGTCGGACCCAGAGCGGTAGAAAAAACTCTCTCTCTTTCGGCCCTGGTTGGTGCAAATAGACCATTGCAGACCTTCATTTAAACACTTTAACTTTAGAGCTAGGTGACAGGCTTACTATTTTCATGAATGTTAGTTTGCTTGTTTTGACTATGTTGTTGTTTGACTTATCACGTAAGGGGGAAAATGAAAGCAGGCTCCCTGGTCCACTCTAAGCTTTGAGTCAGCAGAAAATGTATTTGTGGTTAAATTTAGGGGAACATTTTTTAGTCATCATATACATAGAATGAGTAGCGAGTAGTGAGATCTGTCAGTTTGAATGTTAACATCAGAGAATTTTAAATTGAGAATGTAACAATGAGAAAGAAATGACATCATAAAACAGCAATTAGAATTAGAATTTATGATATCATAACTAGAGAAAGTGACACCAGAAACTGTATAGTACTCCTAAAGAATCTGGCAGAAAGGACATGGTGATGTAGGTGGTGGAGGACAAACGGAGGGAATGTAATGTGGGTGGTGTAGGAAAGGGGGAGGGAACAGCTGGGAACCGTTTTTTTTTTTTGGAGAGAAGATTTAAGGAAGTGTCTTGTACTCACACGAACATCTGATCTCTTCACCCTTTGTAGAAAACAAAACAAGTGAGATGTGTGTTCAGATTCACAAACACACATGTTAAAAACTAGTAAACTAGCACACAGTCACACACACACACACACACGCACAGATACACAGTCACATTTAAAGACTCGACAGAGTATGTCACAATTACATGCCTATATAACATATAACTTTTTATAGTGTCAAATCATTAATCATGAATGAAACCATACCGCGGAGCCATTAATCTCGTATGAGATATTGCTGTGACAGCTTCTGAGTGTGATGTAATTGTGCCCATGATCCTCCACAATTGTGCTGTTCGATCCTTCATCATGTGCTATCACAGTCCCCTATGAGCGTACACGCGAGCACACACACACACACACACACACACACAGAAAGGGAGAGAAATGCATGAGTTTTATCCTTAAATTGCATAATATGGGCTAAACTCCATTTAACCATCAGACCGTCCCATCCCATAAAATCTGAAGACCCCACCCCACCCCTCCCCCAACCTCCCTCCCTTAATATATTATTTCATGATGCATTTCACGTGGGAATGTAACAGTCTGCGACAATCCACTGAGTATGTGTATGCGCGTGTGCGCATGCAGTTGAACTGTTGTAGAACAACTCACACGGCTCAGCCAGGAGTAATGTTCGTTGGTGTGAGTCAGGTTCAAGGCGTATGTGTACTTGTCGCCAGCAAGTTTCCTCACAGTACAGGGCAGCACCGTGTCGATCGTGTGCATCATCCACACGCACCGTAACAGAACTATGGTGTGAGTCCCGCGAGAGAGAGAGACAGAGAGAGAGAGAGAGAGGGAGAGAGAGAGAGAGGGAGAGAGAGAGATGAAAGTGGATTTACAGGTTGGTGGCGCGAGGAGGCACTCTTCGCCTTCTGATGTCATAGTAGAATACTGTGCACAGTCTCCTAGTTAAGCTAAAACAAGCGACTAATCTAGGCAAGTTTACTGCCTCCTGGGCGCTGGCTTTAAGATGCTTCTGTCTATCCAAACTGGAAGGCTAATCGCGCCTGCACATTGCTACTGTCGTCGCTTAACGTGGGTTAAAACTCTGTCGTATTGGTCATTGCATTGCTGCAAGTTGTAAATATCTAATCAAGTAACTGTTCTACGAAGCTGTTAATTTTGTTTAATAACACGCGATGTAACGAAGAGCGCTGCTCACGTGTGTCAGGGAATGTAGCGAAGACTCACATCTGCATACTAACTGTCCGGCCGGGAAAGATTGAAAGATTGAAAGATTGAAACGCAAAACAGCGGCTCTTATATTAACCATATAAAAAAGAGAACTAAATGACATTCGGCTGTTCAGTAATATCTTTAACTTAATTAAGCCATGTAAGGTCGATTTTAAGTGTGTCAGTAACTTTACTATGCGCTTTAATATCTAGAAACTATGGTCAACCTGACACGTCATTGTGAGAAAACTGAGCGAAAATGTTCATACTTACCAGACTGTGTGAAAAATCGCATCGTACTTTTTGAGGAATAGCTATGGAAGTCAGGCGAGAGAACAAGCGATGTGTTGCGCGTCGCTCCCTCTTTGATACTCAAGGTTCAACGTAAGGAGGAAGAGAGCTGCTGGATAGAGAAGGAACCTCATTGGCTGAGCTCACTGGGTGACCTAATTGGATGGACCAATAATTATTTGCCCACTTAAAACGAATGACTGCTTTAAATTCGGCTTTCCATTGCATGGTATGATAGAATGCTAACCTGATGACTGGCGTCCACCTGGTGTAGGACAGGGAATGGAATCTGGGGGTGTTCCAGAACGCAGGTTTAATGAAAACTCTGAGTTTGTTAATTCAGAGCAAATAGTAAACCTCCTAAAAGAGGAGCCCTATGGCTTTGTTTTGCTAGGAGAATGAAGCCATAGCACATTTCTGTATGTGACAAAACTCATCTTAAGTATATCTGATGATATCTCATATAACCACGTATAACTCGTGTCTCTGAAAATTTTTGCGGAAATGTTTGTTGACTGATTGCTCGTCTTTTCTGTTATAAAAATCTTTTATTCCGTGTAAATATCTAGCCTACATAATATTGTTTGGACAATGATGTTCTTTGAAGAGATGTGTATATAGAAAATATTGTACTGCTTTTGCAAATGTGATAGATAATCACTTATTACTCATACAGAGCAGCCCACCGAAAAAAAGTCAAGCCCTTTAACTGTACAGATTCTGTTTCCACACCCAGCATCCACTGTGTACTGTTCCCAATCTCAACGGCCCAGCAGGATGTCCCTGTGTGCCAGTACCCCTGTACCTGTCTGTGTCCGTTTCTGAACATTTTGGGGGCCAAGCAGCGAATCTGTGTAGGCACCCATTGTGTTTCTACCTTTTCTCCATCTTCATCTTCTTCCTCTTCTGGCTAGGGTGTCTACGGCAGACCCGGAAACGTACGGTAAAAAGTTGTGAAATTTGGCAGGCTGATTGGGATCAGTCAAATTTCAGACTAACGGGTCAAATTTCATGTAGGCTACGCGTTTCAAGCACATTTATGTAGGCCTACGTAACTTTTGAACCGTATGAACCGTGTGTGACTTCCAATAGGGATTGTGTCTCTTACATTTGGGGGGAAAAAAATCGGCATTCGGTCGGTTCCCTGGTATTATAAACACAGCCTGAGCGTATCTGGCTGTCCTCCGTCTCTTAGATATGTTATAAATGTAACTGTAATAACTCACAGCCCACGGGGGGGGGGGGGGGGGGGGGGGGGGGGGGTTGCTTATTAATTAGAGAAATGCAAGAAATACCATTACAAAACATCGCACTGTTATAACTACAGAGAAACGAAATAGGTTTTTTTCGTTTTGTTTGCTTGTTTGTTTTTTTTTAAGATATGGACGTGAAAGAAGATACGTTCAAAATGAAAGTATATAAAAGATTAAACACATAAAAAGTTGCCTATAGTAAAATCTGCAAAAATGTATAGACAAAACGGCGTATTGATTAACGAGAAATGTCATAATTAGTAAGTAATTTCCAGTAAGTTTATATTTATTCATTTTGAGATGCTTTTGTTCAAAGCGACTTCCAATACAAGCAGAGTACAAGCACCAAGCAAATAACCCCTGAGGCGCTGATTGTTGCATAAGCGCCACCAAGCAAACGGCAAATAAGCGCTACAACGACAACAACTGCCATAATAATGATGACAGCAATAACAACAAAAAGAACAACAACAGCAATACTACTACTACTACTACTACTACTACTAATAATAATAATAATAATAATGATAACAATAATAATAACAATAACAGGGCAGTACGGTGGCGCAGTGGGTAGCGCTGTCGCCTCACAGCAAGAAGGTCACGAGGTTGGAGGCCAGGGTCCTTTCTGTGTGCAGTTTGCATGTTCTCCCCGTGTCTGCGTGGTTTCCTCGCACAGTCCAAAGACATGCACGTTAGGCGAATTGGAGACACTAAATTGCCCCTAGGTATGAATGTGTTTGTCTGTGTGTCTGCCCTGAAATGGACTAGCGACCTGTCCCCGTTGTTTCCCTGCCTTTCGCCCTATCAGCGCTAGGATAGGCTCCAGCAACCCCCGCGACCCTAATTAGCACAAGCGGCTTCGATAACGAATGAACTAATAATAATAATTATAATAATAAAAATAATTTCGTGAAACGAATAAAAATTTCGTTTCTCAAAATAAAACGAAAGTGTATTCTTTGCCGTGCACCTGCAAAGGTAGTGAGAAACTTAAATATCAATGAGAATTTAAATTACTCACTTACTGTAATACACCTTCATTTGAAATATCTCATACATATCTTCATATGATTTTATGATCATTGTAATTAAGTTAAATATCCGTCTTTGATTTCATTTAAATTAAACGAGCAGCCGCTTTATATCTTTAATTCTCTATATTTAGATTATTATAAGTATATCTATAAATATATAAAATCTGCCTCTTCGATTAAATGAAGTATGGAATATGTCCCCTATATATAGAATATGTATTTTTTATGAATAAATAAATGTATACTATATATCTCTCTTTGTAATATTCTTTTACAGGAATAACGATTTATATATCCTTATATAACCTTCCTATTTGGCAGATATATTTTTAAAATTCTGCTTTCATACGCATGGCAGCTTATGAAACATTTTTTCATAGCTTCATCTAAACCACTTCACATGGAGCGGTGTTGCTAGCAGGAGCGTTTGTAGCATTCTGAAATTGAAGGTTTTCGCCATAAGTTCTGTCGGTCTTCTTCCCTCTGTCCATAAAAAAGGATAAGCTCAGCATTTTGTTCAAAACAACAAGTAATATGAATACAAATACAAAACAACATTAACGTAGCCTCCAAAAATATGGTGAAGAACAGCATACAACAGGCGCTAGCGGTGTCCTGTTCGCATTGGTTTAGCGACACTTACGCTATAAATCATGAAATAAACGAACTATAAAAAAGAGAAAAAATGAGATATGACGAGAGTTTCGCATCCCATCATAAATCACACATACGTACCCACGGAAACACAGAACGGCACCAAGGCCCGCAACGACAAGAACAGGAAGGACGAACCAATCTGAAAACAGAAAGAAAACGATGAAGCCTCCACAACTTCCACCGTATGGCCAATGAAGTGTCGTTAAAAATATCTCTTTTCATTTATTCGAAGAAAGACACTATTCCCAATCGGCTTTTCAATATTAAAGCAAAGTAGCCTAACTAATATTAAAGTAACTCGTCATCGCCGCCCCCCTCGTCCTGCTTTTATTGTCTTTATTTTGTCTGTTTGTATGTTTTATTTTACATTATGACAGTAGTACTTGTAATTCCCAACTGGGTTTGCACCTATTCCGTCTGGCCAAGGGGCGGTCTCCTCTGTCTGTGCTCCATCACAAGATTTCTTCCATTTTCTCCCTGGCACACCTGGGGTTTTGGGAAGTTTTTTTTTCATGCCCACTATGAGGATTAAGTGGAGGTGCCGTCCTGTTTTGTTTTGTTCTGGGCATGCAAAGCCCTTTGAGACTATAAACAGTGATACTGGGCTCTAAATAAATTTCAACTAATACAGTGACTTGATCACATTCATATTTCAATATCAGTCGAACGATTATTGTAATGATAATATAACGTATTCCCACCAGAATGGCTACAACAATTGCTGTTACGTTCAACTGTTTTTTTTCTCTGAAATTATGTTAGTTTGGGGTTCCATGCATTTGCACCAGGGACCAAAATGTCAACCTCTTGATGAGTCGTTGGGAATGGTTACATAAACTCCCAAAACCCAGAACTGCTTTTCATCTCACACACCTGTAGCCGTGGTTTTTACGATTAGGTCCGATTCCGAATTTGTAAAAATCACTTCATGGCCACCGAGGATCGGTTCATAATTCATCTAACGCGACTTTCTATTTTTAGCCAGATTTTTTTTTCTTTTTCAGCCAGATAACGGCTCCCTTTCCCCTGCATGCGAAGGTATGAACACGCATTCACACACATACACACTACTCAGTGTAGACTGCTCTTATACTCACAGCGGTGTCGGGAATCCCCGCGAGTGGGTAAGGAGGTGCCTAAAAAAACACAGAAAAACACTCGTTCTTTTGAGCCGTACGCTAGAGGGGCACTTACACCTTCTACATTCACTACACTCTACTCAAATGCAGATAATGTCTTGTTGTTGTTGTTTTTTTTTTGTTTGTTTTGTTCTGTTTTGTTTTGTTTTTTTTTTAGTGTGTATGTAATACTCTGAGTGACTGACTTTTTTTTTTAATAATTAAGCTTTGCCAACAACAACATCGTATAAACAATTTCAACAAAGAAGCAAACAAATAGGAAACAAACAGATATTTCATTGTCTGCCAGTGTCTATTACCACAGCCAGTTTGAAGGAGCTGCGTTTCTAACTCGTCTGACAGCTTCTCGAAGCTGGAAATAGTCCAAACTGGGAGTGGTTGCTCCATGACAAAGACTGTTTTATGGTTAGACAGCTGACCTGTGACGCCAGCATATGTTATGTACATGTGTTATGTAACCTCAGAGAAGGAGAGTTGCATAAGTACGAGCATAAAACCAAAACAGAGGCAGAAGCCCTGGGAAAAGAAAAAAAATCCGTCTTTGCAATGGAATACTTACAGCAGGACTCAAAGGGATACTTACAGGAGAAAACATACACTCTTTGACCTGTGTTTGTGTGGATTATCCGTGTGTACAGAACATGTTTATGCCCAATCTGGATTACTGGGGACACCGAACGTTCAGACTATGGAGACTGGTAGGACCGTGTTTTTACATGCGAGTGTTTAGCTCCTACATATGTATTTCTTCTTGAGAAACATGGACTTAATTCATCAAACAGTTGGGAGTAAAAAAATGCCTTGTTTGTGTTTTTTTTGTTTGACATTGGTTCTATTTGTCCTTGATTACCTGTCAGATTTGTAAAAAAAATTCTGATTAGTCAGTTTATAATCTCGTATCTCAGCACGTGACAATGTCAGAACTGTCAAGAACAACAAAAATACGGCAAATGCCACAATGGGAAAATGGTCTCTCAGAATAGGTTTTTTTTTTTTAAATCTGAGACAAAAACAACGTGAAGTAACACACAAGGTGCCACCATAGACCATAAACAGAATGTCAGCATAGATATTCAAGCGCACAGTGCTTACTGTTTAAAACAGCCTCCGCTGGTGCTGCAGTCTCAGGGCTCATGCCTGTTAAACACACACATACACACAAACACACACACACACAGGACATAACTGATGACTTAAACACTTTTGATGAATCAACCTTAATGAACTGTAATTGAAATCTCAGTCAAAATCATTTTTTTTTCTGTTCTGTGAAGAAATTCATTAATTAAGGCTCTGACAAGCTAAATACTATCCCTCCCCTCTCTCCCTCCCTCTCTCCCTCCCTCTCTCTCTCTCTCTCTCCCTCCCTCTCTCTCTCTCTCTCTCTCTCTCTCTCTCTCTCTCTCTCTCTCTTTCTCTCTCTCTTTCTCTCTCTCTCTCTCTCTCTCTCGCTCTCTGTGATTTTGTCCATTAATCAGGTTACATTTCTAGGAGAACAATGTAACTATTTCTGACTAGTTGGAAACGCAGATTTCCTGCAATGACAGTGAGAGGATATCCTGTATAAGTCTGTATTGCCGTGACTGTTATATGGGGCCACACTGGTGGAAGTGCAGTGAAAGTTTTCTGAGGGCCTTGTAACTGATACCAAACTGTTTAACCTCAAACCTCTAAACATAAATCCTGAGCCCATAATCACATTTATTTACTCATTCAGAAACACCAGTGTGGTCTGAGGGAGAGTGTGTGTGTGTGTGTGTGTGTGTGTGTGTGTGTGTGTGTGTGTGTGCGTGTGTGTGTGTGTGTGGTTGGGCCGGGCTTCTAGGCGGGTTTCTGAATCTGGTTCTGGGCGGCTGTGTTGTGGCTGTGGTTCTGTAAAATGTTGAGTGGTTGTTATAGTGTATATTTGTATATTTCATATTCTATTTCATATTCTGTCATATTTATTGCGCACCCTCCTTGTACCTTAATTGTTCATTGCTCATACCTCTCTTTTCTATTTTTTCCTTATTCTCCTACTCTTATTTTTTTAATCCCCTATTTAACTCTTCTACTCCTTAGTGTCTTACTCTTTATTTATTTAAATCCCTTACTGTACTCTTATTCTTACGACAAGTGTGCTCTTATTGCTGAGTTGACCTGTTACTCTCGTCTCACACATTTCATTGTACTGTTGACCCTGTGTTAACCTACATATGACATATAAACTCTTAAACTTAGACTAAACTAATTGAATTCCTCATCGTCATTCCCAGATGCATTTTGGTTCTCCCTTTTGTTTGTCTTTCACTGTCTGCTTTCTACACAAACAATAAACCTGTCATGACCTTTTTAGACGTGAGAGCTTTGGTTTGTTGAGATGAAATGTGCGTATTTCCATCTGAAATAGATACGGCTGATCACCTGAACAAACAAACAAACAAACAAACAGCTTGGGAACTCACACGTGCACGTGATTTCTCTGAAAATCTGAAAAACAGACATGACAAAACATGAACGTTGAACTGAAATGACACTATGTGGGTAGACACGCAGAATGGAGCTGGAAAAGACCAGCTGTATGACAGAGCTGTGATAATCATAACAAACATACAACATGACTTCAGTATTTTATCACATGGAGCAATAATTGGACTTACGCCGCTACTGGGACAGTCCAGCTGGAATTTGACGGATTCGGGGCAGGTAACCATGGTAACTGAATCCAAGGTTATCTGTGTAACAGGCGCAGTGTAGCTTGACTTCCCCTCATTCTGCCATGCGGCCACCTTGTCCTAAAAGACAGAACAGGGCAGAAACAAAAGGTAAAAATATTAAAGTACTGGATAAGTGTTTTACTACTGTAAGAAATGAAAAGTGTAAAGTTGACTGTAGTCGCAGAATTACTTACATCAATGATCCACTGAAGGTCACAAGAGGGATGGCCTGTTTCCATAGCGATAGCAGGTGGCAGCGTGATGTTGACCTGTCCGTCATTCTGTAGTCTGCTGGAACAGTGCGTAGCATCCGGAGCAGCCAGAGTCAGAATACCGCAGAGCAGTGGTACTATGGCAGCTTAGTGGAGACCAACAGAAAGACAGAGTCAAAACACAGACACACACACACACACACAAAGTGAATATAGTCATATCTCCAGATTTGCCGGCAATAGCCCTAAATTAATAGCAAACACACCACAGTCATCATAAGAACATCACACAAACTACTCAGAACCATGACTGTTTGCAGGCCAGGAAATCCAACAGATGGGCAAGAGCCAGAGTCTAAACCAAACAACTGTTTTAGTCACTGTGGAATGTGGGAAATGTACAACTGTTCGAAGAAAAACCTCGTGGAATACAAACATCTGTTAATTTCACCTTTCCATTGTTCTGGGCAAAGCTGAGATAATGTGATCTGGTTGAACATGGACAAAAAAAGACAGAGACCGCAATCTTCCCGTGGTGGAATTTTCCACACAGTCTCACCGTTTCAAAGACACCCTTTAAGTTACAGTTATTCCTGCAGCATAATGATTTTAGCGTCTCCTCAGACACAGGGCCGTTTTTCTGTCTCTTTTCAAACAGATGGAAATTTATGGTTTCATTGATCTACACACGCTCCTTCCAAACCAAACACTACATTCTCAATTTATCTCCATTCATCTTTCAGTTCTTCAGCGAAGTGGACAAACAGATAAAATGTTTATGGACTTCAGTGATTTAATTAAGAGGACATGATACAATCTCTTTGTGTGTGACTGACTGAGACTCACAGCCACAGGAGTCAATCTGTTAAGAAGGTGACTCTCTCTCTCTCTCTCTCTCTCTCTCTCTCTCTCTCTCTAAGGCCTGTTGCTGTCATGAACATTTAAAGGTCATTTTGTTCATTCAAACGGGATGTAACACTGACAAACTTTTCCATCCAAATATTATCAGCCTGGTTCAACACCTCTAACGCTAAACGTGCGTGTGCGTATGAGTTTCAGCAGTTTCTCGACCTGTGTCTTTGGTCTTGTGAACATCTAGTCTCCTGTTTTAGCCTGTTGTCTTAACACAGGGCCGCTGAGTCCCACTGTAGCTGACCAGAGTCACTCTAATGAAGGCAGACACTCTCCAGTAAAGTTTGTTTGGGGAAAGAGGATGCCCCGCAGTGTGTGTGTGTTTCCACTGTTTCCCTTTCGCTGGCCAAACACCGGCTGGCACTGAAGTGCCTTTGGATTCATTCCAACAAACCTTCTCTCAGTGCAGAGTTATGTACTGACAGCCCTGCCATTCACAGTCCATCGTCATCTCTAACAACCCACTAATGACCTTCTATTAACCCACACACACACACACACACTCCGCCAGAGTTCCATTCAGAGGAACAGAGGAGGGAAGGCAATGAGACTTGGACAGGGACCAGATGTGACCCTAGGAATCCAAGGAATCAAACAGGAATCCTCAACACGCTCAAAGCAATATTACACATCAGGAAGTCCTGTACTAACGTAGTATGCAGCACAAAAAACAAACGTCTAACTCCGCAGCACTAATGAAAGTCAAATAGAGATCAGATTTATGAATGAGAAAACAAAACTGAATGGCTTACATCCTGTTTGTTTTCTTTGTGCGCGCGCGTGTGTGTGTGTGTGTGTGAGAGAGAGAGAGGTTATCTAATCCTGTGGGAGGGGTTTGCTTAGATTCATTCAGTATTATTACCCAGAACTATGTACACTCTTAGTCACCAAAGTCACGAGGTCGGTTGTTTTGATGGATGACAGTCTGTCAGGGAGGAAATGAGAGCAGAGTGAAGAAAACAAACCCTGGTAGCAGAGCTACAGGCCCAGATCTACCATATATGGTACCGGATATGCACCCAACAGCACTCACCACTAGGGGGCACCAACTACTGGGGGCACCAACGCATCTGAACTTACTGTGTATATTTATTCAAAATGAATAAATAGATAAATAAAAAGTCAGCAATATAATCAAAACAAGTTGTTTTGATTACATTACAATGTATGTCAGAGGGCGCAAAAATTGTTGATTTTGTTGGTTACACCACAAGGCACGGATCAAACTGTCAGTGCTGGAAGAAGGACTTTCAAAATCACCACGTAAACCTCGGAATTAAAAGACACCGCGTAGCAGGTCGGCAAAAAGACAACTGCAAATCCAAAGGCTGGACAGAAATACGGCAGTGGTAAAACATAAACCTGAAGTGCCTAGAAGTTGGATCTATGTCTGGTGATTGTTAGTAAGATTTTTCTGTTTATAGTGGTTTGGCATTTTTATATACTGTAGACCTAGATCTATGGTGTTGCCACAGTATTATTTCACATATGCCTTAAGTATGTCTGTAGGATGCACACAGAGTCTGGTAGCTTAGCATTTCATACAGTTCTACATAAATCTGTGGTCTTCATTGCTGCAGTTCTTGTCATACACACACACACACACACACACACACACACACACTCCACCAGAGTTCCATTCAGAGGAACGGAGGGGGGAAGGCAATAAGACTTCGACAGGGATCAGATGTGACCCTAGGAATCCAAGGAATCAAACAGGAATCCTCAACATGCTCAAAGCAATATTACACATCCGAAAGTCCTGTAGTAATGTAGTATGCAGCACAAAAACAAACATCTTAGTCAGCAGCACTAATGAAAGTCAAACAGAGATCACATTTATGAATGAGAAAACAAAACTGAATGGTTGACATCCTGTTTGTTTTCTTTGTGTGTGTGTACGTGTGTATGTGTGTGTGTGTGTGTGTGTGTATGTGTTTGTGTGTGTGAAGTTACATACTCCTGTGGGAGGGGCTTGTACAGATTCATTCAGTATTATTACCCATAACCACCAACACTCTTAGTCACCAAGGTCATGAGGTCGCAAAATGTGTTGTTTTGACATTTGACGGATGTTAACCTGCCGTGCGGGAGGAAATGAAGGCAGAGTGAAGAAAATCAATTCCGGTGATAGAGCTATGCTGAAAATTCTCAGCTCCTTTAAAGTGGGTCGACAAAAAAAAACAAAACAAAACAACAAAAACCAAAACAAAAAACAAAAAAAAACACAGGGAACATTTGCACGGCCTTAAATCATGTCTCGTCAGAGAGACAACAAAAGATGCAAAAAGCAGGAGAGGACAACGGGGTACGTGTCGGATGAAACGCTTAATCCAAGAAACCAAATCAAAGTTCGACGACTGATACGTTTTAAAGCTTTCTAAAAAAAAAAAAAAAAAAAGACACTGAATCGCCAGGTACACGAAAAAAAAACAGAGCATGAGAACAGGTTAAGATGCACTTAAAAGCAGGCCACCATTTTGTATTTTCCTCCATCTTGGGAGCTCAGATAAGTTGATCTCTCAGAGAGAAAAAAGAAAAAGCAAAAACCGGCACAGAGACTTCAGCTGTGATGAACTCTATGGTCACAGTCCCCCAAACCTCATCACTCAGCTCACTGGAAGTTCGCCACAGACACCGTCACGTACGTGTACAGGACTAGCACGTGAGAGGGACTTTCCTTTTTATGACCGAGTTTTTACAACGTAAACCACACCTAGACAAACACTCTCACGATGCGAGACATGCTAACAGCAGGCAGAGTATGTAAACTTTTTTTTTTTTTCTTTATGTTTCTCCTCCATGTTAAGGCTTCAGAGTGCTGGTATCCAAAACTCAGCTATAACAAAAAAAAAAGGAAGAAAAAGAAAACAACCATTAAAAAAAAGGAAAAAAAAAGAAAAAAAAAAAAACAACAGGGAATTTTTTTTTTCATGCCCTTTCTCGTTCATGAATATTTAAGTTTTTTTGTTCGTTTGTTTGTTTTTTTCTTTAAACAGATTCCTGGCCTGTGTAATTTTTTTTCTGAATGTCACTAATTTCTTAGGTCTGGAATAATAGTTGTGGGTATCTGGGCTTGGATGTCTGATTGGAATATTGCCTTGCCTTTCGGAATAGGAGTCATATCCTACACGCACACTTTTCATTTTCTGAAACATCTCAGTTGTAAAGGCTATTAATCACTATATTAATCACTACATTATCTCACTTAGGTCAGCTCTCAGTTTGTAGCTCTCAGTGCAAACACACTCACACATGCACGCGCACACACACACACACACACACACACACACACACACTCAGGGCATGTCAGCGCTTACACACTGACACTGAAACTAGCACCCATTTTAGGGAGGAGGGTTGGCTGCCCTGTCTTAGTGTGTGTGCGTGCGTGTGTGTGTGTGAGTGTGCGTGCATGTGCATGCGTGTGAGTGTGTGGACATGCTGTTCTTCCAACTGCATTGTGTTTTTACAGGGATAAAAACCTGTGGTAGGTATCGCTTTTCATCTCACCCAGTGAGGAAATCTGATCAAAGGCAGGCCTATTTCATCCCACTTTACAGAGACAACAGACGCAAACACTCACATACTGGCCTGAATCATAACACAAACTGACTGAGATTCATAACTGTAATCTGAGTCAATCTGTGAAGAAGTCGACTCTCTCTCTCTCTCTCTCTCTCTCTCGCTCCTTCAGGTCTGTTGCTACCATGAACACTTCACTTGCTCGTATATTAAATGAACTGTGGCTCCCCACTGAAAAGCTTTTCCTGCCGTTATCGGTCTCATTAAACTCCTCTAGCGCCCGAACACGTGTGTATCTGAGCTTCGGCAGTTCCGATAAAAGTATCTATGGCCTTGTGAATTTCTACTCTCCTCCTTCCGGGCAGGTCTCTGTGCACAGGGCCGTTTAGCCCCAAACATAGTTGTTCACACTCAGTCAGCGCGTTGGCCGCTGCCGGGAGAGCAGCTCCACATCGGCCTTCTAGACCGGTCCGCTCAGAACCAAAGGTCTGGTCCAGTTACAACAGAAGGGCAATACATACGGTTTCTGCTCCAATCCATTCCGTATATATTCTGTTCCAGGCTACAACACGTCTAGCGGTGAGCGATACGATTTATATAGGCCACCGCAAGCTTAAAGAAGTGTTTGATGTGGACGTGTGGTCAAAGGTTATAACAGATGAAACACTGAACCTTCATGACCTCTCTGTCGTTCTCTACGAGGTGACGTAAGGCCGGCCGTAATTCAAACCTCGCCTCTCGAACACACACACAGCAGGCTCCCACACTGACTATTTTACCTTTAACGCTCACGTCAAATTCTCTCCCGTTCACCAGTGTCGTCTCTCACACTCACACAAAACACCAAGATTGTAAAGCGAAACGTGAAAACGTTTCACGGACATTATGGGAGGCAGAAGTTGCAAATGTGAGCGAAAGAAAAGAAGTAAGAACAAGAGACAAATGCAGTGAATGCGATAGCATTTTACGCGAGGGTGAGAGGTCAAACGTTGAATGTTAAACCGTTTTAATCGTTTTTCTCAGTGTTTCTTCCAGCAATTCAGTTTCTGTCTATATTTACATGACGTTACCTCCCCGAGGGGCGCGCAGACAGCGAAACCTAGTCATGCAGGCTTCAGGATTCAAACCCACAAATCTCCAGTTTGCGTGGCTTCTCAACACAATAGCTTTTTATTTGTCACTGCTTCCTGATATTGCCTAAGGGAAAATATGGTTATATGTGAACCAGAGGAGTTTAACAAGAATATTCAACGCATCAAGCACAATATCACACGTGAATAAAGCCCTAGGCTTCCTGATAGTCCAACATGTCCAGGCATGTCCATCATGTCCAGCAAACCACACACACACATACAGAGACTGAAGCCTGACGTGCTGATCAAACACTTTAAATCAAACAAAGTCTTATCTGAGAACGGGCATACAGAGGCAGACAACACACATCCTGTTTTCTTTTTGTTTTTTGTTTTTTTGCTTTTTGTTTTTTTTTTCCATGCAAGATTCTGTCAGTTGAAGGGGCTTTCACGGATTCTTCCACAGTGCACACAAAGGCAGCCATGCCCCTTGTTGCCGGGCAGAAGCTAGGTCACAGATTTCATAACACGTCCAGATGACTTTTGATTGGACGTTGTGAGGCCAGGACCATCGGTAATCATGACTCAGATCGTCTGTGAGGGAGTGAAGTTAAAAGCTAAGAAATTAACTTAAGCTAAGAAATCTCACAGTCTCACAAATAAATAAACTAATCTCACAATCTCACAAATAAACAAAAGCACAAAGCCTGCCGAGATGATGTAAATTCATTGACTAACCAAACCAGAATCTGATGAGGCTGGCAGGAATCAGATATGAGTCAGACCAATGTAAACAAAACTCATTCAGCCTTTCTAGAGACACACGTTTCTGCTCCACGGGAATATGTAGAATAGATTTCACACGCTTCGAGAATGTAGTTTTGATATCTGATTTCAAATCTTCTAAGAATTTCCCCTACGAGAAAGAGAAAGCAGGACAGATGAAAGTCAAGCTGAACTGGAAGTGTCCATGGCCTTCTGGTATTCAAATAGGCTGGCTTTATATACAAGCATTTTCAAAGCGTCTCAGGTTTCCGTGTCAGAAATGCACCAAGCACTGCTCTCAAGGGATACATAACCAAAACACAGCTCTTTCCGTTATATGCCAGAAAAAAAAAACCCAAAAAAAAAGCTCTTTCGGTTAGCGGTATAAAAGCTGCTGAAGGAAGTAACCTATGGTGTAACACATTTAGTAAACAAAGAAGAGAATGAAGACTGGTGAGAGATTAAGGTGCATTTAACAACAGGCCACCATTTTGTGTTTTTTCCACCATCTTAGAGTGACAGGACCTCAAGACAAGTTCTCGGTAGTCATGGTAACCAAACCACAGCTGCAGCACCAGCCAAAGCAGACCTAACACTGCCCTGTGTGAGGGACCTTTGTCTGTGCACAGTTCTTTTTTTTTTTTAATGAATGGATATTTACCACATAAACCACATGTAATCTCCCTTTGCTCGAAACATAAAAACAAAAACCTGGCTACATATTAAAAGTAACCAAGGCAAAATTTGCGAAATGGAAAATGACTGACTCCTTTTTTTTTACTGAACATTTCCCCTCTAGATACTTGGTATAAACTTAAAAGCAAAACCCTTTTGCGGGCTTATAAACTTGTTAATTAGATTACCTGTTTAAATAGGGAAATCAAAGTGTTTTGTGTGAAAACCCCACTGCAATTTGAAGATAAATGAGAAAGAGGTAACAGGTTCCAGAAAGAATTACAGCTCTCAAGGGGTGTCTGTAACCACAGCACCTGTTAGCTCAACCGCTAAACACTCCCTACTGACTATATATCATTCCACAAGAGTTCCTTCACTCACAAGCACACGCACACACGCACACACACTCTAACTGTGGAGTTGTCTTTCATCGCATCATACATATCCTACACACACACACACCCTGAAACATCCTAAATATTTGCTCAACCGATGCCATGTCACCCTGAGGTAAACCAAAGACTTTCTCAGTTAAACAGCTGCTAATCGCTTCACAATCACACACACACACACACACACACACACCCTCAGGAAAGCGTGTCGCACAGCGTCCCGCACCTGCATTAGCTGTGTGTGCGTGTGTGAGTGTGTGTGTGTGACTGAGCACACTTTCAGCTGTGTGAGATCAGTTTAATGGATCACATTTTAACCAGATTAAAATAATTCATAATAATCTCTGTTTCAATGCTTTAATTGAGGGTGCCGCCAAAAGTCTGCAGGGAATTCAAATGTAAGTGAACACAAATGCCACAGGCAAACTTTATCATTAGAAAAAATCACACACACCCTCAGGAAAGCGTGTCACACAGCATGCCGCACCTGCAGTAGCTGTGTGTGTGTGTGTGTGTGTGAGAGAGAGAGAGAGAGACTGAACACACTATCAGCTGTGTGAGATCAGTTTAATGGATTAATTCATAATGCCACCAAAAGTCAGCAGGGAATTCAGAAATAGGTGATCACAAAGTTAAGCCTTTGAAAAAATCACTTTCTACAGGAACATAAACCCAAACTGGTTTTTGTTTCAATGCTATGGGTGTAATGTGGGTAAATGTACATAATACTACTGAAGAATTATCTCAGGTCAGATTAGGTTTATATGATCATATGAAAAGTCCTCTCATCCATCAGCCTTGTAAACAAAAAGGGCCTGGTTTGATCACTTAAGATTAAAAAAGAAAAGGAAAAAAATCACAGTCTTTCATGAAAAACAAACACACACACACACATACACACACAGAAAAAAAAATCTCCTGAAAATAATAAAACCCACTTCCTTGTTGTTTGGTAAATGGGCACAAGACAACGTCAGATCTCTCACCAGATTCTTGTAACCAATCAGAGAACAAGAGGAGGTGGAAAGCCACTTCTTCCAGCACCAAAGAGCAATCTTCTACACCTAACCCCCCGCCCACCACACACACACACACACACACACACACACACACACACACACGCACGCACGCGCACACACATGCATGCACGTGCACGTATGCATCTACTGGGCCAGCCCTCACTGTGAAAACATGCTGATGTGATTGAGTCTCTATGACTCAGTAGCTAGACCGGCAAGGACTTTTACTGCTTCTTGACACTGTTTGCTACTGTTGTTTTTGGGTTCCATGGCAACTCTGGGACCACAAAAACACTTGTGCTTCCAGCAGGCTAATGCGTGTTGTGAAATCCATATATACAGTACACAGCCCAACACAAACCAGTGATAAGGGGAATACCACTTCTCAGCACGTTGCCAGTCAAATAGTCACATGAACGAAGCCTTTCAGATTCCCGTCAAGTTACCACCCTGTTTCTCATTAAGCCACCACCCTGCTTTCCCTCTCACTGATTTGGGTGGGGGAGGGGACACATCACCTGATCTCTACTAAGTCTCAGCTCATCTCCCTCTCGAATAACTTCCTCAGCCTGTTCTATCGTGCTGCGCTCAACTGGTTCTGATCCATTTATAGCAATAAGCGGGTGCCGTGCTGACAACACAACGATGAGAATCAGACAGTTGATTCAATACAGAATTCTGCTGTTGGGTCCGTCCAGCCCCCCCCACCCCCCCTCTGGACCGTCTTATTCCGTTCCATTTCATCCCACGATACATCTCTGTTCTAGGTAACAGTAATCTTAGAGAAGCATGCTGTTGCTTTTTAAACAGGGTAAGGGGTAGGTGAATGGTTCTGAAACTCTGCAGGGTTCAAAAAAACTTACAACCTTGAAACTGGCACTTCTAAGACCAGCTGGTTTCCACTCTCCCTCTTCCTCTCCCTTGTTTTTTCTCTCCCTCAGGCTCCCCATCCACGTTCTCTTACAATCTCACCCTCCTCCCTCTCCACTCTCGCTGTCTGAAGAGGTTTGGGCTCAAAGCTCCATTGATTAACATTACCACTCCAGTCACATAGTCATTCAGGCCCTGTTAACAGATTGCATTAAAGGGCCGATTTTGGTGATCCGATCACAAGTGGACAGCTCACAAGCACAGGTGTAAACACATCCAATGTACATTGAGGTCGCGTGGAGATCCCATCACTCAGACCACATTCGGAGGTGGTCTGGACCGCATATGACCAAATTCTTATAGCAGTGTAAATGAGGACCACACTGAACGGCCATCTACTAAATTGACATCCTCTCCTTATGCGGAAGTACAAATTTGTTCGCGTATGTACACATTCGCTTGCCAACGGCGTCATATTTAACTGCAACAACAGACAACAACAACAGGCAAAATGGATATTCTTTTGATTTCTTCTTCTTCTTCCTCTTCTTCTTCTTCTTCTCCTTCTTCTGCTTCTTCTTCTAATTTCTGACAGACTAGGCACAGGAAATGCATTGATGCCTCCCGCCGATTAAAAACGTTTAACGTGAAAAAGCTTAAGGTGGCTTAATGTTCCAAAACTGTGATCCATGATCACCAAATTTCTCCCGGACATCTCTTGTCAGAAACAGCTCCTCCTGTCAAAAAATCAAATTAGAAATCCTTGGAGTACGGTCGTTATCTCACGTTAAGTGTTTCCCTCTCCATTGACATCCATTATAAGGAAACAGCTTAACATGCGTTAATGTCCCAAAACAGCGATCAATGATCAACAAACTTGTCTGACATCTCATATGTCATAAGCACTATCTCTAATCAAGAAAGCAAAACTAAAATTCAATGAAAGTGGTGACGTGGTAGAAATGATTTACGTGTTTATTTGCATATAGAACGGGGAAGTGAGATCCAATCTCAAGTGGTCACTCGAGACAAGGATTCTGAAGCCAGGTGTAAACGGACGTACTTAGAGCTGTCCACTTGTGATTGGATCACCAAAATCGGATCTTAATGCAAGGTGTAAACAGGGCCTTAGTCTGATGGTGTCCTGTATTAAGCATCATACTGTTCATCTCTCACACATCACAACACAGCTGTGTCAGAATCCTGAACTTTGACCTTACATTAGTAATGGAGCGATGGATCAATTTCTGCCTGGGTAGTCCTTGAAAGCTTAAAAACCTAGATAACGGCTTCCAAGAATCTGTTACACACACACACACACACACACACAGAGCCACGGCCAAGCACCATTCCACAAGTGACTACAGGATTGATGAATGATGTATGCTATGAATGAATTTCACCTGTCTGGGAGAAAATGAAATGAATCAGCTTTGTCAGTTGGTAATCATTCAGTTCAATTATGACACTCATACATAACCACCGTACTGCTGAAGGACGATTCCCGAAACCTCATTCACACACACATCGTGATAAACCAAACAACCGATTACCACACAGACACACTTAACACAGTGAGTAATCTATGAAAAACATTTTACTTTTTTCAGGTTTGGCTACAATACTGGTATTACAAGTGACTTCTAGCACTGTGTTCTGACAGTGCAGTAAATCAAATAATATACATATTTTAAAAAAAAACTGCTTTCTCTTCTGCTCACTCAAGGAATAATTTCAAATTCTCCTTAGTAATTGTTTGTTTGTCTGTTTTAAGGTTAACATATATCAGAACATTGCTACTTTTGTGTTGGTGATGTTACACTTTGCTACCATACAACGTATACTGACACAGAGCTAAACACATATTTAATACATAATTCCACATACATACATGCTATGAATAGTTTTACTTGAGGAGTTTTTACAGTACTACAGGGATGAGCGAGTTAGACACACAAGCTTTAGAATCGCATTGTGTAAAGTCGAGCCGGATAAATGCTTGACAGAGTACAGCTGCACAGACAGTTGGCAAAGCTAGCAGCAACAGAATTAGCCTAATTGCTAATCAATATGTCAACTCAACTCAAAGGTCTAATAGACGCTAAAACTAACAGACTGTGGTTTTATTGACTTAGCTTATTCTCTGCTTAAAGCTTCAATGTGATCCAAAGGCCTTAGACAAACAGACTGGGGATTTATTGGCTTAACTGAATCTCTGTTTACTGCTTCAATCCAAAGGCCTTTATCCAAAGGCCTTTCACTACTAGATCTTATATTTGTCTACATGGTGTTTGGGCGATGACAGGACAAGTACCCCAAGAGGTAAAGTTCAATCTTCTGACTAATAGACTTTTGAAAGAGAGGATAATAGCATGGACTGCTGGACAGCCTCATATATGTTACAGTTTAAGAGTAATTTTAATCCCACAATTTGTCCATGCATATTTGAATTCAGATTTACACCTGAAAACGTCTGTGTGTACAATAAAAAGGCAATGAGCCCTATTAGAGTAAACAATCATTCCTGAAGTAAAACATAGTCACGTGGACAGTTTGGCTTTGTTGGCAGTACAGTTAAGCAAGACAAAGAGGGCAGTTTCCAAACAATGTCATGTTAACTTAATTTCATGAAGATAGTATGAAGCACACACACCTTAAACTTCATTCATCAGATAGAAAACTTATTCATGTTCAACTAACACTCTACTCTTAATGTCAACACCACCTATACTTATCAAACTGTGACAGATGAGCAAGGCCAACAACCACTCCTTTCTCAAGCCCACTCCCTTCTTTCATCAGAGAATTACTCTGCCTGGGCTGTCTGACTAGACAGAGTGACATTTGTACTAAACAATAATACACACTCTTCATATGTTGGCACCAGTCGTAAGTGCTTCCCAGCAGTATATCACAGAAAAAAAAAACAGAATGTAAAAACACAGGAGGGTAAAAAGAGAGAGAGAAAAAAATTCTCCTTGCATCTCTGCAGAACAGAACACAGTGATGAGGCAATCAGGGTCAGGCTTGGAATATTCATAATGAAAACAAAAAAAAGGTAATGCCAACACTGTAAACTACCAGGTAAACCAATCAGATAACAGAAAAGATCACCCCACTGTAGTACCGCATGACTGACCCACCCATCTGGAAAACCCCTCATGATGACGAGTGAAATTACCACAGCTGAACACCTCAGTATTTAGTGCCTGTCGAAAACATCAGAGTGGCATGCATATTTAGCTGCATACACACACACATGCGCGCGCGCGCTCAGAAACAAACACACATACACTCAACCACAGCCATACACGATCCATTCCAATCCAAACCATGACTTATCAACGGGCCTGTCTCTTAATAGTTGTAGCTTTGGTTTTATATTTCTGATTGCTGCATATTTAGGCCCTAAAGAAGGGATCCGACAGCCTGGCCCTTGGGCAGAGTAAAATTCAAGTTGATGACCTAGATTAACTCTGAGGCTGTTTAGGCTATATTTTACCATTTACTGCCATTGCATCCTACAAAATAAGAGCACCCTCACACACACACACAGCCTTTATTTTAGTGTTGACTTGAGTATCTCTTTCAAGACACAGGTAGTTCCGTGTTTATGTGGCTCTGAGATGGCAGCACAAGTGCTAACTGGAGCCTGTCATACAGAACTACTTATGCTAATTTCGCTGGGCAGATATGACAACGGAACTGACAGAAACGCCGTAGGCCTATGCCACTGATAGCGGCGTATTTCACAGGAAATAACGTTTATGATAATATTGTTACAATCATTCTGTATCACGGAGTCTGGTTCTGAATGAATCAGTTCACGCTTTTTTTAATCCTGTGGTTTCAAGACATTACACGCTTATCAACGGTTTGCGGCAGACTCTTCCTTTTCTTATCGCTCGAGCACAGCGGATCACTAAAGCTGTATTTGCCTAACACTTACGCGAAAGTGGCTTGTTGTAATAGAGCCTTTCAAGCTTTTCAGGAAAGCGTACTAGGCCTACACTTGTCACACCACTTGCAGCTGTCGAGAACTGTCACCGCTACCTGGACTAAACGGCCGGCCTTGTTGAAAGATGCTAAATGTGGTCGGTGAGGTGATGCTGTCTTTTGTCCGACGGTACCTAGCCTGAACAGATAATACTATCCGACTCAAATTAACTGGACTAATTTAACCGACAGTTTCCGTCTATTGGATTCGGGTCTATGTCAAAACGGTTGCTTATCAGGTCGTTCGGTTGGTAATATTTTAATCGTACGTAACCTGTGAAGGCAATCAGAGAAGACTTGGAGGCAATTTACTGAAGTCATCACTTCTGGGCAGTATTCTATAGAAACTGGCCTATTAAACATGCACAGGCCTGTTCCTACACAATAAATTAAGTTTCAGTCAATAAAACATTCCAGTTAACTACAGCAAGAAAGCAGTTCCAAGACCACTTTTTGCCCAAATGCCAACTCTTAATTACTATAACATTGTCTATGCAGCTCACAGGACGAACTGGTGTCAACGCACCGCTGATTACAAGTTTTCCGCTTCTGTCTGAAATGAATTCGATAATGATTGTAACCCGGCAACAATCATGCACACATTTTATTATTTGGATTGAAATCATTCAGATTGCTGATTCCGAATGTACTGTTTACATGAAAGCGATCGGATAGTTTGTGCGCATTTACATCACAAGCGTACAATCAGAATACAGTCGGAAGACCTTGCGCCGACCTGTACGATGTAATCGAGGGCTATATAAAAATCTCTAAGCCGGTCAAACACAAATAAATAATGGTAGAGTGGTCAAAAGAACGTTTACTTTCAAGTATTCTAAAGAGCCAGGGCAGCGATAGCGTTACTTCGGGTCAGTGATTTAATCAGTTAATTACTTAAGACAATGACTTTATAATTATAATAACAATTACATCATCTATGCATGGAATACTCTCCGAAACATCCTTAAACTGCTCGTTGTTGCGGGATTTGCACCCATCAAGACCGACTATTCTTAATTGTTTGAGAATGTTTAACACAAGCGTGTTTAATTTCTTGCACCGTCCGCTATGTTTTTTAAAACTCTGTCATGCATAGTGAAACGTCAATACATCATTACTTCGCGTATTGAACATGCGCGAAAAGTTCCAAGTGCTGATCGAGCGTTTACATGGTTAATATTTTCCTGTCGAACGGATTATCACCACTTCTTTCAATTAGATTTTACAGATTTCAGTGTTTACATGAAGCATATTCATTCCGATTGAGCTATAATCCGATTATTAACGGAACATTAGGCTCCACGTAAACGCACGTACTGACACTAAAATACTGAACTGTTAATTCTGCTAAAGACGGCAATGATTTGGTGAAGTGAATAGGCTACCCGGAAATACCCTGATGGATTCCTGAAAATATGTATGAGCGAATATTATTTCTGAGAAAGTGATTACCAAAGTGGATGAACGACACAAATATTGCAGCATTTGGATATTGGACAGACACTATTTTTCGAACATCCATTTCTAATATTCCTGCATTAACCTACAACACGTGGAAAGTTTATTCGTAACTGCTTTGACAAAGTAGCATTAAACTCGATAAGACCAGTTACCACCGATTCGTTTCAAAAGTAATTAAACGAGGAATAACGCTATTACCAAGTCTATAACTCATTGTAGAACGTCGAATGAACAGGTATAATGAATACATTGGAGCGAATGAATTATTCAACGATCACATTTCAGCAAACACGTTTCACTTTCATTTAGAGAGCTTATGTCGCTTATATCGTTGATTTTGAAAAAGAATAGCAAATCTTACCGAGGGACCCTTTACGTCCCATTTTGGATGTGGCTTGGTTTTTTTCAGCGTATTTTGGGCACCAAATAAGAGGGGAGAAAAAGTTAGTCTGCTGTAAGGACAGCCCTGCTGTTGCGTGTGCTCGATGACAATAGCTGATTCAACCAGGAAATGATACAGTTAAGCACGAACCGGGGAGTGTAAGTGAGTTAACCTTGACAGAACGAATCACGTGAAAGCTGCCTGACACAATTCAAAGCAGCTGTGTGTGTGTGTGTGTTATTAGCAATGTTAGCAACACAGTTATGTCTTTTGTCTTTTGTTGTTTTACCAGAGATTTTTGCAGGTCCTCGGGGGTAACCAGCCAACAGGATCCTCTAAATGACCCGAGTGGAGAAGACAAAGACAGACACATACATACATACATACATATATATATATATATATATATATATATATATATATATAATTAGCCATAACCAGCTTGTCAGTCTGTATCTGGAAATCCCACAGGATCTTAGCCCTGTTGTTTTCCACAAACCTTCAGGAGTGTTTCCCACTTTGACCTTGGGACTTCCAGTTCATACCCGGCACAGATGTTTCTGTATACTATGCCAGCCACTTGGTTATGGCGTTCCTTATATGCCCTGCCTGCTAGTGTCTTACGCCCAACTGTTATGTGCTGGATTGTCTCAGGGGGGTCTTTGCATCTTGGGTCTTGCCTTGTATCGTGCACCTCGGCCTCTATTGATGTTGTACTCAGGGCCTGTTCCTGTGCTGCCAATGATAAGTGCCTCTGTGCTGTCCTTCAGTCCAGCCTTGTCCAGCCACTGGTAAGATTTCTAGATGTCAGCCACCTCCTCTATTTGACGGTGGTACATGCCGTGCATGTGTGTGTGTGTGTGTGTGTGTGTGTGTGTGTGTGTATGTTACCTTTTTCTTGCTATAAAATGCCACATTTTCCCATCCAAATTAACAATCAACAATCATTAGGTAAATCAGATTTATTCACCAAAGCTGAAAAAGTGCATTACAAAAAACTGGTGCTAATATATAATTCACATTAGTGAAAAAATAAAATTATTTGGTAAAGTGAATATGTTTGTAAAAAACACACTTACTATTAATTTATATATATATATATATATATATATATATATATATATATATATATATACATATATATATATTAAAAATGGCAGTGTTCATATACTGCATTTCATATGAAAAACATTTTGCATTAAAATTCATCAAATTCAACTTATTAGTATAGTTTCAGTGTAACTTTAACAATTAGCATTCTTAGCTGACACACACAAGAGTACATGAGGCAGATTATTAGACTGGTCATCTATCCAGTCTCTGTAGCATAATAACCTGGAAAACTATAGCTGACTTAGTGTCCCTCAAAAAACAGACTTATGTCATTTTTCCCAGAAACACACAAGTCATGTAAAAAGAAAAGAGCATAGTAATAGAAAAGTCTAAGAGAGTGTTGAATGATATAATGTAAACATGATGTTGAAATGGCAGGAAAAAGCACAAGCTGGGAGCAGACGAGGACTAAAGAAGCTGAGATAGAACGTAGTCATTCCTGGTTTGGGTCTCTGTCCTGAGATACTAGACTCCTGGACTCAACTGAGGGCTGATCCTGGGGGCTGGGTTTGCTCTCGAGGGAGCTTAGAGGTTTTAGTGGCATGCTGTCTTTGTCTTCTCCACTCGGGTCATTTCGAGGATCCTGTCGGCTGGTCACCCCCGACGACCTGCAAAAACCCCTGGTAAATCAACAAAAGACAAAAGCTGTGTTGCTAACATTGCTAATAACTTCAGCGTTTTTACACATCATGCTTATAATTTCTCAGCAACAGTGTTACCTCTAGTGGTCACCAGCCCACCCTCTACATTTTGGAAAGTGTCGCTAGCTTGAGTGGATAATCAAATAATGAAGTTGGCTGTCAGGGTGACCCATAGTAGTTTGTAATCTTGCTGTACAACCTTCAGTTTTAAGGTTCAAAGTCTATGATGACTTAAGCAGTAAAGGTTTATCATCTCTGTCTCGTCATTATCAAGGTTCCATGTCAGTCAAGATCCCAATTACCTAGAGATCCTTTTGGATTTCCACATGTAGATCAGAAAGATTACAATCAAAAAGGTCAACACTGGAATCAGCCAGGTCAGAATGTTCCCTAAAAAAACAAACAAAAAAACAATAGGTAAAAATAATAGAAATAAATGAACCAGGATTCAATGAACCAGCATCTAATGACGTTTCCTTAGCAGAAGTTAGCCTGTTACTGAACTTACAATGATACTCGGAACCAGGTGTGTTCTCAGTTGGCATGGTATCATTGGAAGCTATGGCACAAGAAACATGAGCCGTTAAATTCCAATATGCTATTAAAAAACGCCCCAAAAAAGAATAACATTGCTATACTAAAAACTAGGAAAGCCGGTGTCGTTTGTTCTCTGTTTCTATTTAAAACTCTTATTGGAAACGACAGCAATTTACAGTGAAAAAGAAGTTACGTCCGATCAAATTGAACCTCGTTTACATATGAACAGTCAGTGCACTGAAAACATGAGTAATGGATAACGCAAAAACGAGCATTACACATGACACCACACTTTTATGAGCTACACTTGGTTTGAGAGACATTCTTAAGAGGTTTAAATAATAAGAGTCAAGGGTCATTCATCCTCAAAACAGGGCTGATTCAATAAGTGAGTAACACGTACCTTTATAGTGGGCCATGTATTTAAACTAGAAGGAAAGAGAAAGAAAGTTTCTGTGAATATCAAATTTTACTAATGATGAACTGCACTCGTTGCTCTTATTAGGATGCAAAATTAGATGGCACTGTCAGTCACGTTTTGTGTACAGCTGTCAAAGCACAAAACGTACGTTTGAAATATTAAATGGTAGCCAGTTTGTTGTAGCATATGTTTAATAATGAAAATAAACTGGCAATCTTCTTTTGATAAACTCCCTCTCTCTCTCTCTCTCTCTCTCTCTCTCTCAGACACACACACACACACACACATACACACACACAGACTCTTACCTTAGTTACTTCACAGTACATTTCCCACCAGAGGTCCTTGACGCAGTGACTGACGGTGAGGTTCTGGGGTGTCACTCTCACAGCTGGGCTTAAAACTTTCCCACCGCCGGTGGGAGAACCATCAGCAATGAGATGCTAGAGGAACCATATCAAAACAATGAAGATACACAGCACTTGATCAAAGTTAACAAAGATCAACATTAGTCTGAAAAGGTTATCGTTTTTTTTTTTCTTTTTAAATCTTAACTCTATATTTTATGAGAAGGTTCTGAATATTCTACATTTTGTTTTATATTCGTCCATTAAGCAGACTCATTGAACTAAACAAACCTTCAGAGAGTTTACTTGGCTTGGTAAACCAAGCATTAATCTTCAAATACAAAGGGAATGATATATAGTTGACTCACGACTTCAGAAAGTGAAGAGAGATTTGAGCTGGGACAATATCTACATAAACAAATCCTAAGTACTCACCTATCATGGCTCATACTGTTTTTCATACACCTTAACACTGATTTTGTTCTGTACCACCACTGTGGCATAGCGTATACAGTAGTTGTATAAATAGTGATGACCGGAGATGGGCAGTATTACAGTTAAATGTACTTTAAATATGCATTTAATTACTTTCGTATTTTGTATTTGTATTTATTTTGTAATTTTGTATTTTGCTGAATGGAAAACAATCAGAAGTCATTTTTAACAAAATACTTTGACAGATTGTATTTTGTGTATTTAAAAATACGTAAAATACTTAATCAGATATGTCATTTTATTCTCAACTAAGTCAAGAACTTTCATTAACAGGCTTACTAGAAGACTACTAAATATAGCCTATCACAGTCATTGGTTAAGTGCAAGTAAATCACGTGGCACATCCTGTTGGGTTTAGCAGGCTCATTTTAAACTGTTTGTTTTCTTCGTGAACAGTAACCCAAGGAAAGAGGTTACTTTGCTGCTCGGTGCAAATTTGCCATGAGCCAGTGGTTCTCCACTCCAGTCCTGGGGGCCCACTGTCCTTCACGTCTTTGTTTTAACACTCCTGAGCTCAGGACTGACACACCTGATTCCACTGATCAATTAATCACCAAGCCCTTGATAAGCTCAATTAATGAAGAGTTAAAACAAAGATGTTCGGGACAGTGGGCCCTGAGGTCTGGAGTTGAGAACTGCTGTCTTAAGGTAAAGTATATAGTAAAATATACTATCAGACATTGCTCACTGAATGTCAGTATAGGACAGAGGAGCAGAGCAATTCACAAATAGCTGGGCTCTAAAACTTAAGAATTTACTTGCTAGTTTGCTAGTGGTATTCTAGCTGACGTCACAGGCACAGTGAGACAGCCTGGGATAGTGGCATCTTGTGGTTAGTCTTATGGAAGCCTTCATTATCGATAAATAGCTACTTTTGTTCTTAAGGACAAAATTAATTTCTTACAGCTAAATTTAGGCTTTTTTTTTTTTATCCTGGTTAATCTCTTAAACTAAATCTGTCGCACTTCTTCAGATGATTGCTTGTAAAGTTAGAGATCTAGGAAATTAGCTTACTCTACTGTTGCACTGTACTGTAAATTGCTTCTGAAAAAGGCATCTGCTAAATGTCTAGAGTGGTGTTACAGATAATTTTGTATGTATTTTTGTATTTTCAAATTACAAATTACTTGTATCATAATTAAATACATTTTCTCACACCAGTATTTTGTATTTTATTTTGATATATTTGATAAGCAAGTATTTGTAATTTGTAACAAGACTTTTTTTGATGTATTCCTAACCAGCAGAACAACGCGAAGGTAAAACTGTGAAAAGTATACCACAAAGCCACAGTAGTTTGGTAAACTGTCCTACCTCCGAATTGCTCCACTCTTGTTCACAGTCATCGCTCCACAAGTGCTCGTGAGATACGTTGGCAGGTACTGAGAATGTGAATCCATCAGTCCCCTGAATATCGCTACAAACCACAGAGATTTCCATTTTACCTGGCCCTTCTGAAAACAAAACGTGGCAGTCGATTATTTAAAACATCAAAGTGAACACGCACGAGAGCGAAGCAAAGTGGAAACCAGACAAAAAAGAGCACATAACCAACGACAGAGTTTTCGTGCAACGCACTGGACACATAAACGTCAATGCAAATAAGTATAGCTTCTCTCTCGATTGATCTACTCCCCCGTTTACGCATTCTCATGACAAACGGTCGTGTGATAAAAGCTACTATGTCTTTATAACCTGCTGCTGGATGAGCTTGTAGATTCGCTAGAGTAGATAACTCGCGCCTGCTGCTTCTGAATTGCTCACTCATCTGTATTTCGCCCTCCGTATACCATGGTTGCGTTTACCTCCTACAATGGGGACGTAAACGTCAGTTTGCAAAATTATGACTGCGCGTTGCATACTCATGCAAGTCATGGGTAATCATCGCTAGTAAAAACATTAAACGAAGACAAAGGAAACATTCACGAACCTGGTACAATCGCTATATGTTTTCCTGTGTATTCTGCAGACATTTAGGCAGCCTTGATGAAGTCAAGTCGAGTGCGCTAACACATGAAGTCGTAGCGCGTGAATGAATCACAAACCACATACAAGCACGCCCAATCACGTACCAATAAGTCGTGCATTTGACCTAGCAACAAGTCTTAATACGCCCATATACGCAAAAACATTTCCCATTGTCGGTAGTGGTTTTCAGTTTGACTGTGAATTTAGCTTCCATCCATGCCACACACACACACACACACACACACACACACGCTAGCCCACTAACGACACTTTTCTCGCGGGGTTCACGTTCATGTGTACTACTAAACCACCACTTGGTTTTAGTTTGGCTGTGTCTTCGAACCGGTACTTAGTTCACACACGTACACACAAGACAGGATTTGAAGTTGTGTTGTATGAATGCTTGATGGGATTTCTTTTCTTCTCATTTGAAAACTTGAGGTGAGTTGTTTGCTAACTTGCATCTCACGCAATATGCCACAAATTAAAAGAAAAAAAAAGAAAAACAACAACAGACAAACAAGCAACAACAACAATAACAAAAAGTCAAAGTTGTTTGCTTTCTCTGAACGTCTCTGTTACGCTGACCACATTCTCTCGTTTATTCGTTCTTCCCTTTGCACTAGTCCGCTCGTGGATGAGTTTGTGGGTAAAATTACTGTAGGACACGCGCAGGCCTCCGTATTCACCCTCTAAATTCAATGGGATGTATGACTCAGTAGGTAAACGGGAGTAATCTTACAAAAAGTGTCTGACTGAGGTTTAGATGCAGACTTTTTGTCTTAAATTTGATATTTTGCTCAAAAGTTTGCGCTTATAAAGCAGGCTTGGACTGAGCAAGGGGTCGGGAGAGTGGGGGTGGACATATGGATCTATGGAGGATTTGGACCCAGATTAATCCTACAACTCTAGATTGTAAATTCTCTTGAAAAGAGATCCTCTAATCAAAATACTTTCGGAGGATTTAAGGTCAAGAATTCTATGCAGTATACATACAATATCTATACAATATACTTATAATACAACGGCATAGGCTATATTCAACTGGGGGGGGGGGGGGGGATAATTGCATGCTAAATGACAGTGGTAATTGGTGGAAAGAAAACATATGTTTCGTAGATAAAAAAAATACATTAGTTTTCTTTTTATTTTATTTTTTGAAGTAACCATGATGTTATGATCGGTTTATTTTTTAAACAATTAGTGATAAACAGAGAGTAACAATAGCAATACGTATCGACAAGAACTGATCGTCGGTGTTGACGCTTTAGTGCATTTTTTGAAATCTGCAGGTTTGTCGTATCAACGCCTCATCCGTGTCAACGCTTTACCATCTTGTAGTTAAGAGCAGTCACAGCGGTCGAGTTCCTGTGCATTGATGTGGAACATCATTGACATCCCACGAAACACTCCACAAAATAGTGCCTTTTTACTATATCTGGGCGGGAGAAATCCCTTTTAGTTCAATTACCTCAGTCATTTTTACACACATATGTCATCGTGACAGTAAGCAAAATGCCCCTCGGGTGCAGGCGGGATTTTCTTCCCGTGGGTTGTCAGAGAATCATTCATAACGGCCTTTTGTCTCCACTACAGCCCTTTGTGTGTTCCCCGTTAATAGGCTATATTGATCACATTATGAAGGAAGATATTACATCACGAGACAATGTGTCCCATTGTCAAATGTCAAACATTATGAGGAAAGCCGAGTGTTGGTGTTCCAAATGTTAAGTTTCATCAAACAATCTTGTCAGTAAACTGCGACAAAAATAGGCCTCTTCTACAGAAATAGAACCAGCTTCCCTATGATGGAAAAGGATTGTTGAAGCGGTTTTCATGTCGGTGTTGGATAATGGAGATGTAATTTATAGAAACGCTGCTCTTTCAAACCCTATGGACATAGTCTATCATTCTGCCCTCAGATTTATTACTGATGATAGTTATGGTACTCACCATTGTGTCCGTTATGCTGAAATGGGTTGGTCATCTCTGGCAGAGAAGTCAAATAATCGTTGGTTTCTGTGTATTTACAAGGGCATTGTCGGAAAGATGCCACCTTGCATTTCAAAAATGCTGAACTAATTGCAGACCTTATCAAACTCGCTCAAGCAACTGGCTTATGCTTATGGTCCCTCGTGTTCGCTCTGAACTTGCAAAATCAGCCTTTTGTTTTAATGCCTCATCCTCCTGGAATGATCTTAAACACACTCAGTTCGTTACCTTCTTACGGCGAATTCAAATCCCTGATCATAGACCTCAGTTTGTAACTGTTTTAATTTATTTTAGCTGGAATTTCTACCTGTCTTGTGTCTTGACTGTATTTTATTGTCTTAGTTTGTTTACTATGCTTCCCATGTTTTATTGTTTTTACTATGTTTTATTTGTTGTAATCTCGGCAGCATTGAAAACGAGAGCTACCCTCAGTGTATCCCCGAGAATTAAATAAAGGTTGAATGTACGAACGAAAGAATGAATGAATGACTGAATGAACATTGTGCAGTTCGTCCACAGCATGTGAGCGAGACAGCTACATAAATAACAGCCCTCACAGTTTGTCTACAATGCGCGATATTGTCTTTAATGGACAATGCAAACGTAGCCCTAACTAACATCATAAAATGACTAACATCATGAAATAACATCATGACTTCGCCACATTATCTCTAAAATTCGATCAGTATGGAAACTGTAGAATGAGCAATGACTGACACATTTAATGGTGACACATTTGACGCATGTTTAATTTAAATTATTTGGAAAATAAACGAACAATTTGACCTCGCAAACTGGCAAGGTTACGCTGTGATTTTACACAACCTCCAAGCCCTCGCGATGTTATACAACAATGTTATATTAATTTATTAAAAAAAAAAAAACATTTCTTGTATTTACACGTATATACAGCCAAACAGACCACAATACTCAATACTCAAAAAAGGCATAATTTTTTAACTGCGAGCTGGCGTCCCGATGTGGTGCTTCGGTCGGCGGGTGAGAATCCATCTTTATTTCTTCCTCTGCTTTATCTTTCAGACAAACAAATAACAAAATAAATAACGAAAAATAAGCATCAAATAACCAGAAACGAAAATAAAATGTCAGACGATGACTGATCATGTCAGTGTCACCGAACACTGACTGGTCATGACAATTGTACCTTTGCCTAGATTACTACGTGAACCTGTTTTCAACAGTGTTTCAAAAACAAATACTTTATCTATCATGATTGCAATTTATTTCATAGTAAATCACACATACCTCTCTCTCTCTCTCTCTCTCTCTCTCTCTCTCTCTCTCTCTCTCTCTCTCTCTTTCTCTTTTAATCCAGACGGAAGGCACATATACAGTGTAGTCGAAAAGGAAGGTCCGAAATCAGTCTGAAAACTGAGAAATCGGGCGAAATAATAAAAGGCCAAGAAAAACAACTCCATGTTAATTACACTGACAGTTACTGCCGCTTCTAAATTATTTTAAAAAATGTAAATGAATAAATGCATTCTTGCTGTGAGGCGACAGGGCTTCAATTCCCAGTCGGATGGCCGGGGTCCTTTCTCTGTGGAGTTTGCATGTTCTCCCCGTGTCTGCGTCGGTTTCCGCCGCGAGCTCCGGTTTCCTCTCACAGTCCAAAGACAAGCTACAGTCAGGTGAATCGGACACACTGAAAAATTGCCCCTAGGTGTGAGCAATTTCGTGAGTACTTCTGTCTGTGCTTCTGCCCTGCGAGGGATTGGCTACCTCCGAGCCTATCGCAGCAGTCATCGGGCAAAAGGCGATGAAACACCCTGGACAGGCTGCCAGTCCATCACAGGGCAGACACAAAAATGCACACATTCACACCTAGGGGCAATTTAGTATCTCCAATTCGCCTGGCTTGCATGTCTTTGGACTGTGGGAGGAAACCAGAGCTCCCAGTGGAAACCAACGCAGACACATGGAAACTCTCCACGCAGAATGGACCTTGGCTGCCCCGGTCAGGGAATCGAGCCTGGGACCTTCTTGCTGTGAGGCAACAGTGCTACCCACTGCACCAACCTGCTCCCTGGTTCCAGCGCCCTGTGACCCTCAGAGTACAAATTATACAATACCAATCGGGGGCTCAACTTTTTCTCCAGGGCTATATAGCATAGGATATATAAATACATCACCCTACCCCCAAATTGTTGTTTTTTTTAACCTCTTTGGGGGGGGGGGGGCAAGTCTTAATTAGGGGGTCAAACCCCCCAGCCCCCCGTAATTCAAACCATGGTGACCCTAATTAGGATAATCGGCTTGGAAAGTGAATTAGTGAATGAATGAATGAATGAATGAATGAATTCTTGTACTTACGATGGTGAAAAGAGACTGTGGGCATTGGAAGCATGTTCCTTAAACAATCACAAAACCACACTGCAAATGGAAAAACACACATAGTTGATGCAGTCACATCTGAACATACAAAAGCAAATGTGTACATTTGTAAGAGAACCTTGAACAGTTGCCTGGACATCTCACGATACTCTAAAACACTTTTATTAAAACTGTGTTGCAAATTATAAGAACACAGATGTATATACTGACCCTCCCAGACTAATATCAAACGTTTCAGTTTTCACTCCATTGTCAAAGTCAGGGGGTAAATATTCATTACATTAAAAAAAAATAGACCTAACTGAACAGAACTGTTTGAGGAAAAAACATTGTACATAAGGTGTATTATTCTAAGGGACTGTTTTTTTGTGATATTTTCATATTTTGACTCATATTTGGAGAGAGAGAGAGAGAGAGAGAGAGAGAGAGAGGGAGAGAGAGGGCGAGATGGATTATAATGTCATCCACACAATAAGGTCAACCACACTGGCTATGGAAATGACTTAACCACTCTGTGATTACCTGCACCACACATTCCCAGATGTGGTTGTGGGAAGATCAGAGGCTCTTTACTGAATCCTACTAAACGCTTTGCTGTGGTTTTCCCCTGTGTGTGTGTGTGCGTGTGTGTGTGTGTGTGTGTTTCACTGTCTGCTTCAAATGCAAGCAATAAAGCTGTCACGGCTTGTTTTGACAAAGTCTGGCTATCCAGTAAGTGCTGTCGCTCAAAGAAAGTAATCCCTTATGGACGACCCATCTCGCAAATTACAGTGGGATCACCTCCCTCCTTTCATTACTTTGAAGTTTTCAGTACTTTATTGGTCTCATACACACACACACACACACACACACGCACACTCTCACTGGGAGCAGTGAGCGGTAAAATTCACCCCCTGTATTTGACTCATCTTATACACCCAAACTAGGAGCAGTGAGAACACACACACTGGGAACTAGGAGTGGGAGCTGAGGGCAGTGGGCAGCCCCAGCTCTATTTGTCAGTGCCTTGGTCGAGGGCAGAGACAGGAGTATTAACTCTGACATACATGTCTCAGAAGGAGGAAATCGGAACGCCCCGGCGGGAAACCACGCAAGCACGCAGAGAACACGCAGACACACAGAAAAGACCTGAGACGGCCGAGATTCGGGCAAAGTGAGCGGATGCGGTTGTGGGAAGATTTGGCTGTGGGAACAGAGAGGACCTTCTTGCTGTGAGGCATCACTGAGCCACCGTGCTAGCACCTCAATAGTGGTTGAACAGCGTACTAAACTGTCTACTGTGCTAACTGTACTAAACTGTTTAACAGCTAAACTAAACTGTCGATAGAGACTGAAGGTATATTATCAAACACGCTCAGCCATGACCAAGACAATGGTTCAGGCCCGAATTAATTTTGAATATGTAATCATTATAGAATATGTAATTGTGTTTCCCCAAAACAAACACATATGTGTGCATGCGCCCACACACACACACACACACACACACACACACAGACACACACACACCAACAAACCAAACACACCAACAAACACACAAAAAAACATGAAAACTTTTTAACTCACATGTGCAGGGTACTTCACAACTGGCCAGAATGGAGGCAGGTATAGTTGCATTTTTGACAAGTATTTCGAATGCTATGTTGTCCTCTTCAAAAAGCCTTCACCTTGTCCTAACTGTCTGTAGGTAGAAAGAATGGATAGCGTGAGCCAAATTAGGTGGAAAAGAACGCAAACCCTTTGAAGGTGATAATGTTTTGGTGGTGTATTTATTTACTAAGGCTTCATTCCAAACATGAACTTTTTATATTATTATTAGTAGTAAAACTGAAGACACCGTAGTGTGTAGTTTAAATCACAGAGATACCTAAAAAATTACAGACGTAGTCACTTACAATAATGATCAGCTGAATGTCACACCCGTGCTTACTTGCTTCCATGGCAACCGTAGAAAAGCACTTAAAGTTGTTGAGTATATCATTCTGCTGTGTGACCTCACAGTGTGTGTCAGGTGTAGCAGTCGCACCTCAGATAATGAAAATCAGGAAATATATCTTAGCTGAGTGGAGAAACACACACATACACATCAGGTCTTTATGTCTATCTAATCCAAAATTGAATTACTAAACATAATGAGCAAACTCAGTTTAGACTGCCACCTTTCTGTGAGAACACAAATGGACTTCCATGATTATGACCAATTCAGAAAGCTTAAGGCAAGGACATGTGCAGAACCTAACCTGACCACAGACACTGTAAAACACATTTTCCAACATAGCAACCACATGTCTAGTGGTAAAGTTCTTTCTGAAAAAAATAACAGTGAAAACAACCTCATGACATCCTGTTCAAATCACTCTCTGTTGGTCTTGTTTTAAAATCCGTTGAAAGAAGTCACTCAGTAAACAAAGACGCACTATTATTAACTAAACCAGGTCTCCATTTTGTGTTTTCCTCCATCTTAGGAGGTGAGATATATGTCTCTCACTGAAACCACATCCTGAACAGTCACAAATGCCTCATCTAAGACTTTTACTATCATGTTGGGATTAATCAGAACATTCGCAATGTCTCATTCAATACAAACCCCAATTATTTACATACAGGACATCTCTCCATGTTGTCTGTTACATTTCTAGTGAGGTTTAAGTTCAAGTTCATTTGTATCTCGCTTTTTACAGTCAAAATTGTCTCAAAGCAGCTTTACAGTGATCAGTATCTAAACCCCCAGCGAGCAAACCCAAGGCGACAGCGGCAAGGAAAAACTCCCTCATGGAGCGAACAGGAGGAAGAAAACCTTGGGAGGAACCAAGACACAACGGGTGGAGTCCATCAGCCCATAGAATAGAGACATTCACAGCGTAAAATGAGTCCAGGTTAAACAGATTCAGTTGTCTATACAGTTATTTACAGTGCAGTATATGATTTGTTCACAGTATAAAAGAGTTAATGTACAAGGTCACCAAGCACTGTTCATATCAGTAAATTGCAATGGCCAAGGATGATTAGCTTTGCTATAGTGTTAAGGTTTTGATGTGCCTATACAGGGCAGGTTCTTCTTGGTTGTGTTAAGACGTCATTAAAACACTGTAAAGAAGGTGACTTACGGTAAACGAGTGCAGAGTTTCACTGACATCATTCCACTTTAAACAACAAAAAGGTTTCAAAAACAGACAAGAGCTCAGTGAACATCAACTCTCTCTCTCTCGCTCTCTCTCTCTCTCTCTCTCTCTAATAATAATGAAAAAAAAAACAGCTGTTGTGCAACGTGGTCAGACTGACAGCTGGAAGTTGGAAATGGTATTATCACAACATTACCTGTATGGGGCTATGGCATTTTACACATGTAACACAGAGGAGTCTGTCTGTCTATAGAGTAGCACTAAAAAGATATGGTATTCTAGAACTCTGCAGTTGGTTCCACTTCTATCTGGGTTCCTGTCCAATCTTTTTTTTTTTTTGCCTTTTTTATCACCATAAGCTAAGTCATCTTGTGTCTCTGTATGGCTTTTTCCTGTACAAAAGGGTTAAGAGTAATTCAGAAAAAGAACACATGAGTCATGAGACTCTACGAGCAGCAACAATACAAGTGCCACTGATAAGATCAACAGGTTATACAACGCCTCCCCCCTCCCCCCCCCCCCCCCCCCAAACCCTCCTTCTTCACCTCACTGCGGTAGCTTTGCACTCTCTAGTCTGTTCTCTTTGTCTCTCTCTTTCTAGTCCAGACGATGCAAAACTGATATATTGTTTCATCACATTTCATTCTCTAAAAAAAACCCCAAACAAACAAAAAAACAAGTAGCTTTCAAATACCTTCACTTTTATGCTCTACATTCACAACAGTCACATAATCGTGCATAAATGTTTTCAGCACTGTAACAACTGACACATTAGCGACGACATGATTTTATGCTCTACATTCACAACAGTCACATAATCGTGCATAAATGTTTTCAGCACTGTAACAACTGACACATTAGCGACGACATGATCTAATGACATTGCAATGGTTTTTTTTTTTTTTTTTAAGCAGATGAGACAAAATTGAGCTCTAAAATCAACAGGCCTCAGGCTGGCCTGAACATAACCCCCCCCCCCCCCCCCCCCCCAAAAAAAAGAACCCATAAATAATCATTTTCAGACTAAAGTTATATTGTCACTATTATCAGTGTATTATTATATAGTAAGCATAACTGTTCAAACACATTGCTATTTCTCTGTTGGCATCTGTTGTTACAGTCTACTGCTATTACTCATAAATCCATATTACTCATAAGTCCATTTGTATTACAAACATTTGTTGTTATGGTGTGTTATCTGAAGATTTTACACTAAGCACACGGCAGAACTGTTGACTCATGACTTAACCCCTACATGACGTTTCATTCAGTGAGATCCAGATGGCTACGTCAAACTACATCACAGTGAGAGGATTTCATGTGAGCTACAATGACTGACTCAGACCATCACTGATTGCATGGTTTCCTCAGCAAACAAACTTAAAAGTCCTGACAGAGAAAAACTGCAAAATTTCAACCTTTATTGCCCATGCTGCATAACAACCACACTGCCTCTGATTCTATCTTGTCTTCCAAGTTATGTTCAGAGACAGTGAATAATATAAACCATGGTGCGGTGGACATTTATACATGGAAGAATACATACATTTATGAGTCAGCTGCCTTTATAGAGTAATGCAGTATAATAATACACCATTAAACACACCCAGCTAATAAACCAAGCTTGGATATACAAAGGACATATATAAAACGTGAAGGCAATAAACCAAGGCTAGACACACTTATATTACATCATTATGACCTGATGACCTGACACAATGAAACAATTTAGCAGCAATAAAGGTTTGTGTATAAACAATCCCGTGATGCAATTCTGAGGAATGCTTGGGAACTCCCAACCTTCACGACTGAAATGAGGCTACTCAATTTGACATTATTATTGGGTTACACCTTGAGTTGGAACAAAGTGGCTCAACCTGTTTGAGCTTTTACTCTTTGAAAAAAAGTCTGGTATGGTTTATACAATTAGTGAAAAAGTGTTTATCTATACACTGTAGCTTCAGCTGTCATGATCATTTTCACATCAGTGGATGGAACAATTTTATACTAATTTCTGTCGTGCATCCGTTACCCTGAATCCTGATTCGAGAGCGATGAGGACCAAATCTTTGATCTGCAGTTAATAGGCTCACTCGCTCATTCACTCACACACGCGCACACACACACACACACACACACACACACACACACACACACAAACCCAACCACATTATCAGCAAGTGCTCAACTGATAAATAATACTCATTTCAACTATATCCTACTATACACACATTTCATATACAATCTGTTCGTATTTGGTGTGGTACTCAGTTTGGTCATTATTTTCTATGTAAGGCCCAAATCACTTCACAAATGATTTAATCTGTCATCTTACTCAGAAGTGAAAAGCGATTATGATTCAGCATGACAGCGTTCTTTGATTTCAGCCATAGATGATACAAAATACCTCGTCATCAAATACTGTCACGCTGAAATGCCCCACAACATACTATTTCATTGTACCATATTACTCTACATACGCTATGAGCGTAAGCTCTGCATACGATTCTCAAAGCCACGTTTAAGTCATGGCTTACTCTACAAGTGTACATTTACATATCAACTGCACATGCTGATACTGTGTATCTTCTGTGTTGTGGTGTTCTGTTTCCCTGTAGCGCTGTACAATAACATACTAATCATTCCAACGTGTAGTAAACACGTCTGTATAAAATGTTCGTTTACATGATCCTACAAGTACAATCAGTGTCCTAGTTGACCTAGCGTGTGAAACACAAGTATATTATGAATGATTCGTCTAAGAAACGAGGCGACATATCAACAACGTCGTCTTGATGCCCTTCGACAGTATGGGTAGGCCTGTCTTTACTCGTCCAGCAGCGGCTACTAGCTAAAGTATCACTTACTCGTTTAATAACATAGCGTTACATGGTGGCGATCACCGAGATATGTCTAAAAGTCGCCATAGCGGGAAGAAATGTTTTATGGTTTGTTGAAAAAGGTTCCTTCCCGAGCTGTTACTGTGAGAGAAAACATATTTTGAAAGCGAGTTTTACACGTAGACCTAGGCCTGCTAGGCCTACACCACCCAGTAGTTGTTTTCATCACAGGCTTTGGCTGCTTAATATTTATTGCTCGACAGGTGGTCATCGGTTGCATTAAACTGTTTATTTACCACCTACTAATCTGAGCATAATTATTCCATTTTTCCCTCTGAACATTTGATATGTTATGCAACGAACTCTGGGAATAAGTTTCACTTTCACTTTCGGACGACATGCCCGTGTAAAATGTTAAAAATTCTAAACGTATTTAGCTTTTGAGCATCATTTTTTAAAATTAGTAAAATATCTGCTTACGTACAAACAGAGACATATAGCGCCGTTGTAATCCTTTGGTAGTCGATGTCTATAATATCTGTCTGCAGAGCCAGTTTTACACCACACCAGCAGATTCCTAACAGCAGCTTCAGGCCAGTTGAATTCAGCGCATGCGCTGACACTTTTTGGTTTAGATAGATAGATAGATAGATAGATAGATAGATAGATAGATAGATAGATAGATAGATAGATAGATAGATAGATAGATAGATGCTTTATTCATCCCGAGGGAAATTTAGGATCTTACCTTCGTGACTGCTTGGCTAATCAGCATTTCAATCGTTTTAGGTAGGTTTCCGATAAATTTGTGATATAAAACTGAAATAAAACGAAGCTAGTGTCATAAACACTTTTGAATATTTTACGGTGTAGTGTTAGGATAAGGGTTAGCCTGCTGGCTGTGTCACTGGTCTAAAACTGTTGTTGTGAAATAGCTGCTCTGAAACGGCGGCTCTGCCGTCAGAGCCTTACGGACGCGTTCCTATGGTTTCCGAGGGCGTTCCTTCAAGCAGGAACCCTTGAGTGGCGAACAGTGTCAAATGTGCTTCGACGCCTCAAGTGTTTCATTCCTCATCATTACACCTTCACTGAGTGAGAGACAGAGTAGACAGAGTGAGAGTTCTCTCTTTACCCTTTCCGCGACATGATGCAGGTAAACGGTCACACGTCTCGTGCATTACTGCGATTAATGTTAGGAATGTTACTTATGGGGTTATGTGTGTGCCGGCATTCCGATATCAGCCTACAAGCTGCCGGACAGACAACTGTGTCGGATCTCTCTTTGGAAAAAGGTAGGTAACACCTAAATGTAAGCTCAATTTTAGAAAATGTCTTGCAGCTTGCGTTTAAAGAGGTGAGATAATTGTGGAACGGGAGACGTTACTGGAGTCCGCATTTGGTCAAAGATTTTTTTTGTTTTGTCATCTTGACAATATTCACAAGCTGTCGCATTCTTATTGTAGGCTATTGTTGTATAGTTTCCTAAACAGACACTGGCTCACCGCAGCATTTTAGAGTCCTCAGGCCCTTTCATATCTTATCAGACTTTTTCCCCTTCGATGTATTACGTCCCCGCCACCCTAATTTGCATAACCGGCTAAAATAATTTGGTGAGTGAGTAAGATTTCATTCGTCTGAGTAGGGCTATTCCCGATACGTGTAAGCGCCTGCTGAGGGCCCTCGTGGCCACCAGAGGGCTACCAAGTGCTCTATAAATGCCCCACAAGAGGGCTTGTTTTGTTTTGTTTTTTCCCTGTGATATGCCAATGGTAATCATACAAAAACGCAATATTATGTTAACGAGCTGGCTAGCCAATACTACTGGTGTCATCAATTCCGCTTCCTCAGTGGGTGTTTTAGATTTACATTAGGTGTGCAAATGATGAAGCAGTATTGGGGACGCCGAGGCGTTGGAGGTTCCCAAATCAAATTCTGTTTAGGGCCCCATGAAGGCTTGGGCCGGCCCTGCGTTCTGAGGCAGGTCGTGTGCCAGGGGGCGTCACCACGTAGTGAAGTATTGTATCAGATGTTGTCCTTGTTTAGGACCCTTGATATAACTGTTCGCTATCTTTTTTAAAATATGGAAATATATGCTGGGAATATGAAGACTGAAACCACAGTGTCTGTATTTATTTAACGGCCTTTCACTTTTATTTTGTAAGATACAAAAAAAATATCGATTTCTCATTATACTTTCTTAGCAGACGCATCAAACAACCCACATTCTCTTTGCAACAATTTCACTTGTGAGGTCATCAATGTGTCATGCCCAAAGATACATCAGTCAAATGGAATTAACGTCCCGGTGCCTTCTAACGTATCTGCCAAGCATTTGTTGAACAGTGACTGTGAACAGGAATGGTGGAATTCAGAGGTAGGTGAATTATTTGCGTTATTTTTGTTACTGTTGTCTTGTGTTTGCACAGAGGTCCTTCCTCATCTGAATATGAGCTCGATAACAGACTTACCGTCATGGCGGTGGTTATTATTATGCGTAGCAGAAGTAGCAGGCTTATTGGTTTTAGCAGTAATAGTAGTGCCCCTAAGGGGACTGTGATTATGGTAGTAGTCATTGCAGTTGTGGTTGGACAGTAGTAAATTCAGGAGTTATGTGTACGCATGCTTTTGTGCGTGTGTGGTGCGCGTGCCTGCGTGGATCTGTTATGTGCAGAATGAACATGTCTAATTTCATGAGCATCACCTTTTCAAGATGCACGGGAAAATCAGCTGCGTAGAGAATAAATAGAGATGAAGTTTGAATAGAATAGAAGTTTGCATATTAATCCCTAACATGTAGGCCAATGTGTTTTCATTGTTTTGACGCGGTTCCCTCAGCACCCTATCGCTGATGGGACCCCTGGCAGTGAGGAAGTTTTCACCCCGGCAGTGAACGTTACACCCCAGAATCTGACCGTCAGTTACTGCCTCAAAGATCTGTGGTGGAAAATAGCCTGTGTGAAACCGGAGAAGGTATGTGCGTCAGTCTGTAAAAGAGAGAGACAGGACACAAACGTGTGAACAGACGCCGCACCTTTCATACTTTTGTCCTCTGCCAGATCTCTGGTTTTTTTTTTTGTTTTTTTTTTCTTAATGAATGAGTCAATGTGAAGAGCATACATACATGGTTAATCATTAGTAGCTATACTTAATCATCTGCCTCTCTGTCTTTTCCAGTACGAACACAGAGCGCATTACAAATGTAAGTAGCTCTCACATGCTGAAGTACACCTGAAAACATTCACTGTTAGTCATGTTTTCACACTTCTTTCAATTAGTTTTTCTGAGCGATACATGTTACAAAGGTCTTAAATCGTTGTTACTTTTGTCTTGTAACATATGGTTCTGTTTGCCTGCTTTCTCCATTTGAGAACAGGTTTAGCATATCCTCAGGTCTTAGTGAATGTGATCAGTAGTTTATTTTTTGTGTGTTTATGGATTGCTGTCCTTACGAAATGAAGATTTAGGAGTGCACTGAACTATAGTTCACACACCAAAGACTATTCTGATTTAGGGGGAACCTGCAATAACATGTTAGTGATGAACTGTACCTTTTTCTGTGTTTCAGTCTCCAACAATACAGCATCATCACAGACTGACACTAGCTCTGGTAAGTCTAGTGCTAGTACCAAATCTAGTACAAGTACTTCAGTCATAATAAGTTTTTTCTTGGGGGGGGAGGGATTCATCATTGACCTTGAGCCAAACATTTGGCAACAAATTATTTAGGGGGTCAGTGCAGAGGTCGTGCAAAGCTGTCTATAGTTCTCATAGAGAGCCATGTGGTTTATTATTGTGGTGATGCAAAGCAACATATAGTTTTTGATAAAGGGGTCTGTACCAGTATGTCTCAGAGATGTCTTCCAGATGTGTATGTCCTCAGCCAGATGTACATATCCTTAACCAGGTGTGCATGTCCTTAGCTAGCTGTGCATGTCCTTATGTTCTTGCGTATGTTCAGATGTGCATGTCCTTATGTCCTTATGCATGTCCAGATGTGCATGTCCTTATGTCCTCATGCATGTCCAGATGTGCATGTTTAACCTGATGCCATGTAATGTGTCCCTATCGAATGTGATGTGTTTTACTAATTTTCAGCAATCTACGAGGTGCGTAATGACTAGAAAAAAAAAATGAAAACTACAAATCCCACAAGCTTTAAGATGGTCTTTAGTTTTACTCTGACTGAAGCCTTGGTGGCCAGTTCATTGTTGTCTGAAGATCTATGGCTCGCAGATGAATTTGGATCAAGGCAGTCAACTGATAGGTCAGGTTTCAACAAAAGGTGCAAAGGCATATCTGTGTGAGTTCACTTTCAGTCCTTCTGGATTAAACAGTTAGGAATCTTTTTTTAAAGATAAGGGTATAGATCTTACTGACACTGACACTGCCAAACTATGAATCTAGCATAATGTTGTTGTTGTTGTTGTTTTTTGTTATCATGTTTCCTCACATGTTCCTGTGTTTTGAATCTAACCACTTTTGTTCTCATCATGTTGATTTATGTGTGTTTCTGGTGATTTATCAGATCATAAATGGCTTCTCCCTCCCCTGATGGTGTGTTTGTTTGTGTTTCTGACCATGTCTGTTCTGACTGGAGGTTTTTTTTGGAGACGTCGGTGAGTTTATTTCAAAGACCACAGCATTGTTTCACTGAGGTAAAGGGTGTTAGAATTTTAGATGCATGGCCTAACAATGTAGGAGAATGTATTTGATAGTTTATATGACTCTCTCAGTATATAGCTATATCTACATCTATCTATGTACTGTATCTATCCATGTATGTATGTATGTATGTATCTGTTTTTCTACCTGTCTATACTGATAGTGTGTGTGTATTTGTGCAGTTGATGTATCTGTGTGCTGAGTAATGGTGTTCTGCTTTCAGATTCAGTCGCTGTCAGAATGGTCCTGTCCAGTACATTGCTGGGAGACAGAATGATCCCAACAATGCTCCTCTGGCTTAAACAGTATGCACTGGAAACACACACAGTGGAGACCCAATTGAGTGTGTACCTACAGCACCAAGGAACAGTACTGCTGCTGGCCATTTGGGTGCCCTAAGCATTACTTGCATTGTGGTGCCCCATGCGGTACCCCAGTGCTTCTGCCAGGACTGTGGAATTTGGCCGCCCTCCTATATTTGTGTCTGTTCTTTGTCAGATTGTTAACATTCTTCCCCGTGCCTGTCTTTGAGTTCCTGCCATTTGTGATTTGAAATTTTTTTACCTGTTTCTGCCTGCCTATTTGAATTAGTTCTGACCTACCTTTTGTATACATGCATATGTATGTATGTGTGTGTGTGTAATTTAAATTTTTAAAATGAAATTAAATGTTTAATCTGCCTAAACCAATAATGCAGTATGATGGTGGAACATGCTCCGTTTTACTCTTTGTGCACCGTTTACTGCCTTTCCACACAGGACCACATTAAAAAACAAAAACAAACAAACAAAAACACGTCGGACCAAATACATAGTGTAAAATCAATTTCCAACACTGCTTAGCCTGTTCGTTATTGTAGGCTGTTGATTTTGTTTGCTGCTTTAAGATTGACAGATCTTTATTTTGTGCCTAATTCTCACTGACGACCTATCCTTCATTAAGGGATATAGGCAAGGCAGGATGCCCTTACCATTTTAACAAGGAGTATTAAGTCACGGGGGTGAGACGCACAAAATACAGTTTTACATGTCAACATGATGCGTTCTGAAATGATGTCTGGTTAATATAAACCTAAGAATAACACATGGTGCATTTCCGACACCACAACTAATAATAATACTAATAATACCGCTACTACTAATAATAGCAATAATAATGATGAATAAATACATTTTCAAAATGTCATTTTGTTCTCCAGTAACACAACGTATAGATCACATGTCGGTGTACACTCATAAAAAGCCCAATCACGTGATTAAAATTTTAGTTTACAAACCATACGAAGACGGTCAGTTTGTTCAAACTATGGAATAAACCACATCGCAGTATTTGATTACTATATTTGCAGTCAGCAGGCGAAGATGGCTAAAATATCTTTAGTTAAAAATAGAAATAGAACGAAACATTTAGGATTAGGGTCGCTATGCGAGCGCCGTAGTTTGTGTGTGTGTGTGTGTGTGAACTGAATCTCATGGTGTAAACGAATATTAAGCTTTTACGGTCATTAAAAGTAAATTATTATCGAAACGGCACAATCAGCGATATTTAACATATCTCACTTGTGAGAGGATATTAAAGGTCGGCCTACCCAGACGAGCAACTTGACTATGCAAATAGCGCCACATTAGGATTATACAATTGCACAATAAATAAAGAAGACTTAAAAGTAACAATCTTTGGTAAGTTAATTTATTTATAAATGTAAAAAGAAAAAATAAATATCTATACATATATACATATTATTCACAGTAACAGACATCACAGTGCAGCTCCTAAACAACGACAACGTCGTGGAGAGCAGTGGAACGCCGGTTTGTAGGTTATGCTCGTGGCGGGTGGGCAACGTTTACATTTTCATCTCCGTCCACGCTCCCCCTTCTGTTTTTTTTGTTTCTTTAAAACAAAATAAACAAAGAGAAACCAGCTTCAAATAAAGTTTTGCTTGTGCTTTAATTAAATTATCAGCAAACTTCAAACATAAAACGTGAGACGACGTCAAACCATAACCCCGTGTATACGTATTTACAAGCTTGCTTATTTTTAATTGTCTCGAAAAGATTTTTTTTTAACGAAGATGTTACGCAAAAAGATATAACGGTTATATTATACATGTATCATATTTGATTCTGTCTTATAATGTATGATGACTACATATACATATGCCTACCTCGTACACAGGGATACAGCGACCCACAGGAATAACATTGAGGAACCAAAGACTAAAAGAGCTCCAAAGGCGAAGTCTAAAAGAAGGGAAAAGATAAAGGAAAACACATCAGAGTGATATACAATCGGCATATAAACGATTTCTTTACTTAGTGTCACTTCAGCTTCCAAAACATGCAAATAAAAATGAACTGCTTTTATCTAACATATCCAGAAAGCATTATTTACATTTCACTCAACGGGTTAAAATGCTTCTCTCACGGCTTATTTTGACGCAGTTAATTACATCAATTCCCGTTGTTAATTACCGTGCAGAGCCACGCCAGACCAGCGGCTACCTGAAACCGTTTGTAAGCGTTCGTTGGTGTTAGTCGCCCAAAAAGCACCGTAAGCTTTTTAGAGAGACTATCACAAAACGCTCGCGTGGGGTGTCAGAACCAATCGAATCCGCGCAGAATGAAATAAAGCTTAGTGAGGAGCAGGTGTCTCCTGTGCTTTGGTTTGATTTTGGTTTACTTTTTTGGTAATGCGTGCCTGCACTCTTCACACTTTTCACTGACATTTCCGGCTTCATCTAAACTCAGTCCTCCTAAATCCAATAGTCTACTGTTGCTTCCGTAATGTCTAATGTACTGGCATACGACTGGAAACATTCAAGTATCTCTCCTACCATCGACTACGCCCCGTATTTTCTTCTTTTTCTTAGTAACCACTCTTTCACTCTCCCTCTTAGTAGCTTATCCCAATTAGGGCCGCGGGGGGTGCTGGAGCCTACCGCAGCGCTTATAGGGCGAAAGGCAGGGAAACATCTTCGACAGATCGCCAGTTCATCGCAGGTCAGACACACGGACAACCACACTCACACACACATTCATACCGATGGCAATTTCGTGTCTCCAATTAGCCTAAGCCGCGTGTCTTTGGGGAGTAAACCGGAGCTGCGGGAGGAAACCGGAGCTCCCGGAGGTAACCCACGCAAACACGGAGAGAACATGCCAACTCCACACAGAAAGGACACTGGCCGCCTGGCCGGGAATCGAACCCGGGCAGGCTGTGAGGCGACAGTGCTACCCACTGCGCCACCGTGCCACCCTCTTAGTAACCAGTTATTGATTAATTAATTCATTAATTCACAAAAAGAGTGATGATAAATGACAAGCAGTAGACGCTTCTAGAATCAATCGCAAGGCGAAGCTTACGGATTTCTGTAATTTCATGCGCACTATGCGGCAGACACTATTCAGCAGTATATTGCCTGAAAGAGGGGTTCTAGTGTGAATACTGTCAGGCTAGAGAGGCTCTAAAAATTAAAAAAAGGAAAAAAAAAACATCTCCATTGACATGAGATGGGGAAAGGGTAAAAGAAACCATCGAAATTGATTGAACTTATGCAGGCTAAACTTATGTTTAGCATACAGCACACTCACGAGGAAGCAGTACTTTCCCCAACTCATCTCGTGAGATTTTGAGGTTTGATATTCTAAGAAAAAGCCACCACATTACATGAGACATCTCTTTTAGGTCATGGTCTCTTTCACCCATGCACAAAGAAGCATGCACACACACACACACACAAACACACACTACTCATGTACTCACAATGGTGACGTGGGGGTATGTGCTGGGGAGAGGATGTCCCTGGGAAAAAAAAAAAAAACACACACTCTCAATCCTTTGATCTCAATGTAGGACAAACTTTCTGTAGTTGGAAGAACATGCAGTGATAATAAATATAATTCTCTCTCCACGGATCAAATACATGTGTCGATTTGCTGGAGAACTGTGGGCTTGAAAGCAGAAAATAATCCCAGTGACTTTGGAGGTTAGTACTGTATTACAAATTATAACTGTATTATAAACATTAGTGTTCTATCAAAGTCAGGGGTAAGTATTAATTATATATGGACATATAAATTCTAATACACCTCACTCAGAACAATTGCAGGTTTCTACTGGGTGTCTACCACTGATATTTTGAGGTTTTGTCTGGCGTGAATACGATTTGTGAAGAATGTAAGTTATCTAGCTTTGATGCAGTTAGCTGAAAGTGAGTTTGTATATGCAGAGGTTTTGAGCAAAGCTAGCATCAAATGCACTCATTCAGATATTAATCCTTTTCTTAAATACAATGGTATAACTGTCACAGCTGACTAAACGAATGAGAACTGTGATGAGCTGAAAGCGATTCCTTGTGTGTTTATATAAATGAATTTTAAATGAATGACAGGAAAAACACAGGGTCAGTTTCAAGGCATGAACCAATTGTTGGGACTGATCTTTCTTGTGTTATCAGACTTCTGGTTTCTCAGACTTGTGGTAATTTGCTGGCTGTTGCAATTATATTTTTATTGTTCAGGTAATTTTGAAACTATGACAATTTTACATTATATGGTTGCAGTGTCTAGTGGTTTAGTATATTTTAGTTGGTGCATCTGTTTTTCTAACTGTGAAACATGGGCTTAATGCTACATAAAACTGAGAGTGAACAAAAGGGTTTTTTTTTTCTTGTGTCTTTTTTGTCTGGCCATGGTTTTGTTTGATCTCCAGCACTTTCTTTAAACAACCTGAACATAACAAACCACATAGCCCAAAACCTTAAAAAAACATACAACAAACATACAAACGGCACAAAAACCCAGACATGCTTAAGAACTGAACACATCACAGAGACACAGTCAGACTAAGAGGTCACATGGGGGGAAAACATGTTTGCTTTGGCAGTGATTAATTCTCATCTATTACAATAAATAATCACATACACAACAGATAAGGTAAAGTATACTACTCACCTTCTAAAGGGGCATGTGGCGGTGTTGTGTCCCATAGTTTCTCGCCTTTAAAACACACACACACACACACACACACACAGACGCACCACTTGTAATTCATGACCTGTACAATTAACCACTGTGGCAGCATCTGGACCATCTGCTAGTGAAAAGCAGCTGTTTTAAATGAGTCATTTTACGATGGATGAAGGATTTCCTCTATTTAGTCACTGCAGGAAAAGTGTTTTCTCTGTGTTCCTCCTCTGGCAGTACAGACATTCTGCTATTATAGTGTTTCCACAGGATCTCTCTCTCTCTCGCCCTTCCTCTCTTCCTCTCTCTCTCTCTCTCTGTGTTTTACTGTCTGTTTTATATGCAAATAATAAATCTGCAACAGCTGTTTTCTTCGGTTTGTTTTCATAGTGTCTTATATGTTGTTGAAGCTTGAAACAACTGTAGCGAATGACACTCAGACAAAGATAAAAAAAAAGAACAAATAAAAAGATGTGAACTCACATGTGCAAGGCGCCTCTTCATAAAACTGCAACAGAGAGAAGAAAGTGTCACATACCTACAGCACGCAGGGTGAAAAGACCAGCAGTGTGACTGTAAACATCATAAACGTAAATTCAACAAAACACAGGGCTTCAGAACTAGATCATATAGAGCAGGGGTTCCTGACCTCTTTTATTAGTGGAAGTTCCACTAATAAAACAAAACAAAAAAAAAAAGCATTATTTCTCCTAAATCGTTTGATGATGCAACCCTCTGTCTTTAACTTTAACTCTGTCTTTAAAAAGAAATCTGACCCTTTTACTGATCTTGAGTGCTTCCTAAGTCTCTCCTGACCTGCTCTCCACTATACACTATACACATCCTTATATGACATTTTCTATCAGCAGAACCCCTTCAACCCACATTTCCCTCAAGTACCCTTTCGAAATTTTAACTAAGTGACATACATCGACCTTTCCATCACAGTCTCGCGCAGCCCCCCCCCCCCCCCCCCCCCCCCACACACACTCACACTCCTAGCAGGAACCCCTAGGGCTTTGCGTGCCCCTCGGTTGACCATTAAAAAAAAAAAAAAAAATTAGAGTAAAAACTTAACTTACACTGGCATCCAGGCAGTTCAGATTGAATTTCACAGAATGTTGGCAGGTATCCATGGTGACAGAGTACAGGGTCGCATTCTTGACAGGCTGTTCAAACTCTATTTTCTTCTCATCAAACAAAGCCCTCACAGTGCCCTAGATGACAATGATGGGTGGGGCAGAGCAATATAAAATGAAGCGGAATATGAAAAGAAGGACAAATTTCCACTATAGTGCTAGACGACTGGAATTTGTCAATCATACATGGAGTAATTGGGAAACTTGGTGTATCTAATAAAGAACCACAACGTTTTCAGTGGGTTTCGTGAGACTAGTGAGCAAATCTGTGAGAGTCATGGGAAACGTAGTCTTCATTTACTGAGGCTTCATTCCAAACATGAACTTTTTAATTATTAGCAATAAAACACGCCCTTGTGTTTAATTTAAATCACAGAGATACAGAAAAAATTCCAGACGTGGTAACTTACATTGATGATAAGCTGAATGTAACAGCTGTGGAGGTCGGTTTTCAGAGAGAAGAGTGTTAAGTTGACCAGTCTGTCATTGTGCTGTGTGACCTCGCAGTGTGTCAGGCGTTGCAGCCGCACCCAGGAAAATGAAAACGAGGAAATACATCCCAGCTGAGGGAATAAACACACATATGAGATGTAAGGCCCACATACAACAACAATTCAATGACTGAACAAATTGAACAAACTCAGTTTACACCGCATCGCTTTTGTGAGAATACAAACTGACTCGAAACATGAGACCATGATCAATTCAGAAATTTCTAAGACAAAGAATACCAAACCACAGAAACAGCATTCACGCTTTCAGTAGTAAAAAGTCCCCGACCAAAAGTTTCACATTAAACACAAAACAATAACATCCATTCAAATCCACACCTCTCTGTTCAGCACAGTCTGCCTGTCAGGTAAAAATGACCTGGTCAGATTGTGTGTTTGCATGGCTGAGACGGCGAGCACACACACACACACACAGTGTATTTTGCCGCAATAAAGAGTTTAGTGTCTGTGACATTTGAGGGAACTTGGTTAGTTGTACAGAAAGCTCATCCATAGACATTAACATGAAACATGACTTGGATTAGAACAATTAGATCATAACATTTTAACATAAAATGTCTTTGATTTTTCATTTTGAGAAGACTGGTGTGGTATGTCATGCAACATATCAGTAAATCAGTGAAAATGCAAAGCTATGATAACTGTGAGCTTTATAAATAGGTAATGTAGTAATAAACCAGAATAAACACAGAGAACATGATACCTCATATTCTGTCTACTGTGTTTACACAGAGAGAGAGAAAAAAAATGAACTTGCTGCAATAATTTGCATCATTTTTCATATCACTGAGGGATGAAATCTGATCATAGATGTTTTATCTCACACAGCTGACAGAAAAAACAGACACCAACACTCACAGACTGGGCTGACTGTTTCCACAGACCGACTTAACTACAGGAATCAGTCTGTGAAGTCATCTCTCTCTCTCTCTCTCTCTCTCTCTCTCTCATGAAAAGTGTTGCCAAGATGTCACACTACAGAGAGGTACAACCATGAGACATGAAAAATTTCAGACCCCTTTACCAACACACAGGCACACAGGTTCTTTTCACACAATACCAATGCTTAGAATTTGTGACCACAGACTCAAACTTGTCAAAACATTTCCGGGAATTATTTAGCACGCCTGAAAATGAAGAAAAAAAAAAACCCACATAAACATGCTCTTGGCCACCTGGTATAAATTACCTAGAACTCACAGACTCATAGATGTCTTATGTGGCTATTTCTCTGTTCTCTGTAACAGAATTGATACTGAAATCTCTATCTTCCATAATATGACCTGGTCCAAGGTTCCCACCGACATTAATGCTGCTCCTATGTCTCCCTCTCTCTCCCTCTCTCTCCCTCCCTCTCTCTCTCTCTCTCTCTCTCTCTCTCTCTCTCTCTCTCTCTCTCTCTCCGGCTTGACTTGTAGCTGCCTTGAACATTTAAATCACTCAGTTTAATCAAATGAGATTTCATACAGACACACTTTTCATGCCATTCATCCTCAGTCTGGTGAAAACTGCCTGTGTGTTGAACGTGTTCATTTGGGCATTGGAATTTCTTCTGGACATTCTCCTTCCCATATAAATTTCTAGTCTCCTTAGACTGTTCTCTGAGCGCAGGATCAATATGTCCTTTTACAGCTGTCCACACTCAGTCTAACCAAGGCAAACACTCTCTAGTCAAGTTTCTTCAGTGAAACAGAAGGTCCCTCAGTGCACTCAGCTTTCACTATCGCTGATTCATTTCCCATAAACAAACACTTACTCTCCCTTTGTCTTCTCTACACAGTGGCTGTTTGTTTTGTCTGTTTGTTTGTTTGGTGCGTGTGTGTGTGTGTGTTTTTGCGTGGGTCGTTTGTTTTTAAAGCGCGTAAACTGCAGTTCATGTTGTGTAAAAGACTTCTGAGGTCTTTCCCCGATTGGAAACATTTTTAATGGACGATTCAGGGTTTCAACTGTTTCCTTTATGCGCTGATTCAGCCTCCAATAATTCTCTGAGCACATAGCTAATTATGCACAGCTCAGTTACTCAGTCCTCAGAGGGATCTCAGATAACTGACTTGTCATATAATATTAAAACCACACTATTACACACACACACACGCCTCAGAGGAATGGAGGTTATTTACAAACACAAGGAATGAACTACAGAGACCAGAGGGAGGCTGGAGACATCTTCTTCTGTAGCATGTCGCAAACTGTTTATAAAAATAGGACCCTTCCCTACAGAGATCCATTCAAATGTGCTGTGGAGATGTGTGTACACACACACATACCCACCTTTTTCATTCTCTCGCCTGACAATGGGGAGTTTCAGACACATTTTCTCACTGAATCTCTCTCTCTCGCTCTCTCTCGCTCTCTCTCTCTCACATACACAGACATGCGCATACAGACGAAGACCAGGTTTATTTCTTGTGGTTTCCAGTAGCTACATCAAACACAGTAAAAAAGAATAGACACAACGGCAAGAAGTGTGACAAAGAGTCTCTTCCTTTGACACACACACACACACACACACACATTCTGCTGTCTCACTCAAACCATGAGGGGCACACGACGAGACAGCAGTCCAGAAAGGAAATCGATCACCGAACGGCTCCTCAAATCACACAAACACACATTCTCCCAGAGGGAAGCACCTGGACAGAACCTTAGACTGTTTCCCACACCCTTTGAAACTGTGTGCTACCAAAAAAATCCAAACAGCATCCCTGTCTCCACAGATAAGCTATTAATGGATCAAGCACGAGAGCTGCCAAGAACTCTTGGCTCAGAGCAGGAGTGAAAAGGAAAAATCCCTACCGCTAACTCTCCCTGTGCATCCACAATGCAAAAAAAAAAAAATCCCTCTTTCACAGTGAATGGAAACAAAGAAAGGGCAAGTCAGCTAATCTTCATGTGGTTCCTCCCTACCCTTGCATGATGAAACTTCTAGTATCTGTTTCATCATACAACGCCAACCTGTACAAGGGGTGCGGGGGAAAGGGGGGGAAGGCATGGTGTTGAGCATGTTGAGCAGGGTGTTGAGCGTGGTGCTGGGTGTGGCTGTAATTCTGTAAGCTTTTTTTCAGTCCATCCCTGTACGACTATTTCTACCTCTCTTCCTCTGTGCTTTGCATAATGATATCGTCTGTCAGTCGGCGCCTCTCCTCACGGCTGAATCCATTCCAGAGGATTGTGGGCCGCTGAATTTCGAAGTAGTCGGGGCGGCATTTGCGCCGATTACTTTCTAAGTGCCTGTAAGTGACTATAGTAGTATATATTCCCTCACTGAGTCATACACTCACAAACTCGGATCAGCAGCAGAGTGAGGAATCATACCCTAAGTATAGCTTTTATGACCCGGCACTACATCCATTACAACCAGAACTAACACCCCCCCCCCCCCCCCCCCGACAGACACACACACACACACACACCACCACGACCCCCCCCCCCCCCCAAACGTCTCACAGCAAACTCCTCAAACTGTTGAACGCAAATTCCACCGACAAACTTGAACCTCTGGGGAAAAAAAATCGAACTCAAACACAATATTCAGATCATTCAAGATTCAAAATCCCTTTCTTCCCCCTCTCTGGATCTCTCACGTATGTTCAGTGTGTAAATTAATGAAAAGTTTTAAGTGCAGAAGTCACTCTCTGGCATTCCAATCTAGAAAACAGACAAACCTGTCATCATTCTTATTGTCCTGCATCCTCAACAGAAAAAAAAAAAAATACCGAACTGAATTTGGCCTCAAGAGTGTTTTGAATGAAACCATTGTTCTCTAGTGAAGGGTAACCTCATTTTCCTGACTAGGGAAAGTTAATTTCATTTTACTCTCTAGGGAGAGTTCATTTCATTTTCTCTGTCTAGTCATGTTATTTTGTTTCTGATTTAGCACGACGAGTAAGTATATTTACATAACTGAGCTATTAGGTCATACAGAGTAACTGTTTTAGCTGTTTGTTTTGGTCACTGCTCACACCATTCCAACTATTAGCAACACTGTCTTCTCTCACAGTCTTGTGGCCCCTGTTTCCTTTACCACTATCTCAAACAGTATGTGTCAGTAGTTCACGATCTTATTTTTACCCTCAACTTTTGTTCAACTTGGATCCGGTCTAATACTCAGAGACAGCTCCTTAACAGCTACATGCTTGGTTTGTATTCTGGCCTGTCGTGGAAGTTGCTTTGGATCAAAGCGTCTGCTGAACGCATAAATGTTAAACAAAACAAAACAAAAAAATCTCTTTTCATTTTTTTTTGCAATCTTAAGCAGATGACCTGTATTGTGTTGGGTGAAACAGAGGGATCTAAAACCTAACCACGTTTTTTTTTTTCTTACTTAGTGTGAATAGGTCTAAAACTAACACCTCAAAACTAAAACCACATTCTCTTTGACCAATAAGAAATCATTTGACGTCTGCCCGACATCTCCCGTCATTTCCAAGAAGAACGTTCATGTGATCTCGTTTGTTTGGTTAGTGTGCATGCAAAATGAAAAAAAGAAAAAAAAAAAAGAACTGTGAGACACACACGCACACAGATACACACCTACACACAGTGCAATCCCTCCAGTGCAATGCCTCGTTTCCTGTTCTGAAGAAGACTGAGGCTTTGGGAGGTGCAAAAAATAGAAACACCTTGAAAGATGAACAATGTCTTACAGTAACACCTTTAAAGAATTTCAGAGGAACAAAATCTGTCACTAACGTGATTGTGGAGAAGGAGAAACAAACACTGGTTCACGTGATGGTTGTAAAAGCTTCACAAAAGAAACACGGGGATTACCGATTCTCCTCGCGTCGTCTAAGGCTTAAAACTCATGACTTTAAAACTTGTCCAAGTACCCAGGAATCTGCCTCCTCTTCCCGCGTGGGTGGACGTTCCGGGATCTATCAAGTCTAGAAGCTACCGCTCTTCCTCCCCCTCTTCCTTTCCATCGCCCCCAAATTCCCAATCCACGTGCCTCCCTCCCTCCCTCCTACTCCCTCTGTCCTCCTCTTTCCTCTCTCTGTCTCATTGTTTGATGCAATTTCCTTTCCAACGGGTTGGAGTCCGGTGTAAAATACTTACATGATCCTTTTTTTTTTAATCCTGTATTCTTTCTTCTGTCATCTGTCCTGAGGACATGTCCTTACTCTATTGTGTATAAATCGTTTAGGAACAATGTCGGGCCCCACAATTTTCCACGGTTCTCAAAGCACATAGCAGTTGGCACTCTTCAGTGCCCTGAGATGACCACAAAAGCAGAAGTCAGAGTCATGCTCTCCGTAGCTGCAGCCAGTAATTGAAAGTAATGGACCGGTAATAAACTCCCACTGGGGAAATCCCTGACTGCCAGAGGGCAACCCTCATGGAATGGCATTCAGGCATCTGCTATCCACGTATCATACACAGAGATAAATATTCACCGGAGCTGGGCTAAATAAACATTGAGTACAAACATTTTCAGTATTTCCAAAAGACAGAAAAAAAAAACAAACAAAAAAAAAACAAGATAACAGTCCTGTGACACACCCAAGTCATTCAAATATTTACTGGACCAAGGCCTGATGCCACCTTTAATAGATTTTGGTATGTAATAGTTTTTAGTCCGAATGCCTCTATTTAGATATTTAAATATGTTTCATGGACATATTTTACACTTTAAAGCCTAAACTCTCCATGCAACAAAGTCCAGAACTATTTTACTAACACATCAAATTGCTACCTAACTTTCATTAAGTATTGGAATACACACAGATGTATCAAAGTCCCATTGAGCATCATACTTAACTCAACATGTTGTGGTTATTATTACTACTACTATTATTAGTAGTAATATAAGGAGTATTATAATAAATCTTTAGTTAATCGTGAAAAAAGACTAAAGTGGTTAAGGTTGTCTGTGCCCCTCCTTTGGTTGAAAGGTAAGAGTATGTGACCATATAAGGGAAGTCTGGGCCAAGTCTCCTGATGCTCAAGCCTCACTGTGTTGTGACCTGAAGTAACCTGTGAACTACAGTAACCTACTACAGTGTCGGGATGTTGCCAGAAGAACCAATCAAAGAGGGTGAGGGTATCACCCCACAACTGACCCTCCCATCTCGAAAGCCCCTAATAAACATATCAGCAGCAAACTTCTCAGGCCAAAATAATGTACATGCAACTCCACACACACACGTGCCCTACTTTTATTGCACCTCATCACTTCAGAGAGAGAGAGAGAGAGAGAGAGAGAGGGAAACTTACACATACGCAGAAACTTATATATACAGTTATACATAGCATGCTCTAAGAAGCTTTGAAAATACGTGATTCAAAAATACAAGGTCATTTCTCATCATTTAACAGACAAACCACTCATTACATCTAATCTTCAACACCATAGGCCTGATACCCAGAGGTGATCCAATGAAACACCATTCACACACCTTAACTTGCAAAGCTGTCAACAGGGGAACTGAACATGTGCATCAGAGAGCATGCACTCACGTTACGCATTGTCAAGCGATTTCAGTTTTATGGATAACAATCTACGCTCGCGGTTCAACACAAACAGACCGCGCACACGAGTCAGTTAATCAGATCTGTATCAGCATAACCAGCCCAGGATTCTGATCGCAACATCGGCTTTCAGAAGCATTAAACACAATTACATGCGTATGTCCTATGAATGGGTGTAACTTCAATACATAACTGACTTTGTATGGGTTAGAAATTGTTATACCTGTGAAATATTTACTAGTGGGGCTTCATTTTTTTATTGCTTACCCAATAAATGTGTACTTTGACAGAGCTTTACTGCGTGTGAATCAGGGCGAACAGTTAAATGCCTCGTTTGGCCTGCGTCTTGAAGAGATTACAAGTTATCAGATGTCGCGGTTTCCGCTTTGTCACTCGGTTTCACGCCCCCCAGTTTAAAAAAAAAAGTATACTGATTCTTCAAACTGTCCGCACAAGCACTGACGAAAGCGCAACCCGATTTTAACTGAGCGGGTATTTCAGCATTGAAATACCCGGTGGATTTAAGTCGGAATTTGTGAGAAGCTGTGGAAATCTGTTAAGAGATAAGCCTACACAATTAAGGCTCCAAAAACAAAACAAAAACACACAAAAACAAAGTTCTCTGATTCCGTTATTTAAAAATCTAATATCTTTGGCCACCTTATACGCAAGAGTGTGGATAACATATCTCCGCCCTTCAGCTTGTAATGTTGTCAAACTACCTGCTGTTCAGACACGTGCCAACACCATTTTTATGCCACTTAACCTGTCATTACAATAAACGTAACCACCACTTAAGCTAAAAGGCTGCCAGTATTTAAAAGGATTAAAGTGTTCAAAGCAGATGTTTGCTCTGCAAACACAGCGTGGGCCGCTGAATTTCGAAGTAGTCGGGGCGGCATTTGCGCCGATTACTTTCTAAGTGCCTGTAAGTGACTATAGTAGCATATATATATATGCACACACACACACACACATACCTAAACTGATTTAAAATTTTGATTTAAAAACTGATTTAAAAAACTAATGTAACTATCCATAGACCGACAGCAAAATGAAATTGTACGTCTAAGAAACCTTTTTAAATAATAATAAAAAATTACCTCCAGTTTACAAATCATTCTTTTAATGTGCACTGATTTTCTACGATGACTCTTATCGCCATTAAAACCTGCAGCAGTAGCCTACCAAGCGTGACAAGTGGTCAAATGTTTACGTTCGCGTCACTCACAAGAAAAAGGCACATGTAGGTTTTCAACTTGATCAACTCTACTTCGCAAACTCTCTCTGTGGAAACCGTCTTTAAGTTAAATTATGTTAAGGATTTAACACAATTACATATTACGATAAAACATTAATACTGAACGCCCTGTGTCTACTGCGAAGAGGAGAGTCTGAGTAGGTCCGCATTATGTTCGGGCGGGCGCCATTGACACTTGAGACAAAAATCGGTCATTCGTTGGATGAGACCGTCTACCACTTACGGCAAGCCAATAAAATGAAATATTTTACTTTTCTATTGGAAATTTAGTATATCCGCATCGAAAATATTGCTAAATTGACTTAAAATGCGAGTGAAACTCTCGTTCACTTCCGTCATGCCTTATGGTGACGTGTTATAGTTCTGTGTAAAATGTTTATGGTTTTAAACGTTCAAGGGTATTTCTAAAGAAAAAAAGACAAATGGTATGCTAGTGTCTTACCTATATTGGCTTTTGAAATCATCTCTGCTCTTGCTCGAAGACTTCTGAGAGGCCATGGCGAAAGGCTACATATAATCTTCAAAACAAGAGAGAGGGAGGGGGACGTGCTAAATGACGTAGCAGGGCTGTGAAATCATACACCAACTGCATCATTAACATTTATGACCATAGGCCCACTTTGAACCTCACTCTTGTCGACTGAACCACTGGTCAAACTGTGTGCCTCAGGTGAGACACGCTGTCGTTTGCAGTCAAAACTGGGGCGTAAATTTCCCCGTAGATAGTAGGTTAGGCTGCTGTAGCACGCAAGGCTCGTATTTATTGACTGATTGATTTATCGCTTCAGTTTAGCTGTAGCCAATCACGCAAAGTAATCAGCGTTTTGCTTGTTGAATATTAATAGCATTAAGCCACTCATAAATCTGCTAAATCATATCGTAATACAGACGTAATTACATGTCAAAGTTAGCATGATTAGGTGCCTTGAACTGATGATCAGTGTGCTTCGAGCCGCCTCTTGACAGATTTCACTACCTAGGATTTTGTTTTACCCACCAGTGCAATGTGATTGGACTTCTTTCACATTTTTACTCTTTAAAAAGCGTATGCTGTCCGTTCAACTACGTTGGCCTCTTTCAATCTATCTTTCAAAAAGTCTTCTTTATACTTGGTATAACACTCGGACTCAGCCCGTTAAAGGTCTTAAAAGATGTTCTGGGCAAGAGCGTATACTGAGGAAAGGGCGTAAACATGCAGACGTGTGAATACAGATGCTGGTGAGGTATCGATCACTGTCTTCGCTGACATGGTCAGTCTCTAACCACAAAACAACTCACAAACGTCATAGTGCAGTGTGTCGCAGAGACGTATGACGCTAAAAGCCAAAGGAAGAGCAAGGCCTCAATCTACCTTCAGCCATAATTCTGACGCCCCCAATGTACGACGTAAAACAAACGGAGGTGATTTATCTTTCTTAAGTAAACCGTCACTATTTACCGACGTAAAACAAACGGAGGTGATTTATCTTTCTTAAGTAAACCGTCACTATTTACCGTTTAGTGCTGTTAGTATAGGAAGCTTGAATATTTTTTGAGGTGCTTTTAATAAATCAGGCGTTTAACTGGAATCATGAGACTTGACTGCGTCAAATGTAATATCCAGTCAACACAGCTGACAGCTGTAATGAGTACTTGGAGGCGTTTTAACTATGTGTCTGCAGAGAGGTTGAATTCTTTCACCCGGTTCAGCGTTAGCTACAGATTAGTAACACGGAGCAAAGACTGAATCATCTAATGGCTGGGGATGGCAGTAAGGATTAATGGGCCAGACACACACACACACACAGACAGACACACACAGACAGACACACACACATTTAGACCACAGTCTTGGAAAAAAGTGTGTGTGTGGGGGGGGGGGGGGGGACTATGATCCTCCTCATTTGGTTATGTTTCCTTCCTTCATTTCTTTAAAGGGTTGCACATATACAGAGAGTTACACATACACACGCACGCACACACACACACACACACACACACACACACACAGTGTGAGGAGAACAATGATTACATTTTGTTTATTTTCTATATGTTCTACTATATTTTCTTTCTTCGTTTTTTTTTAACAGGGGCCTAAGAGAACATTGGGCATGTAGGTTTATATCCAAACTGTATGAACAAACGTTGTCAGCCCTAGACCCTCCATCAGGTCATTCACACACACAAACGGGACAGTCTACGTCAGTCCTGAGAAATCTGAAATCCAAAACAACTCTCAGAGGAGAGTGACTCATATCGTGGAAGTTGTCTCCCCACGTCCCAGCTCTCACTTTTCAGTCCCCCCCCCGAGGCTGCTGCCTCGGCGAGTTACTCCATTATGTCGTAGTTTCCCGTCATAAAGTCAAGCCCCCTTCAAAAGAGGTCAGTGATTGGACAACGGGGTGGGGGGGGGGTGGGGGGGGGGCGAGGGGGTGACACACCCCTATGACAACGTTGTGACGTTTTATCATTCTCATTTCTTGAAGCAGAAAATGTGATATGGCAGCGAGCAGGACTTTGTACATGACATTATTTCAATACAATTTTGAGTGGCCGATGACTACATTCTTTTAAATGACTACAGATTTACGTAACATGTTGTTCAGGGTTACCAAATGACATGACAGTTTTCCTAATAGTTCGTAGTCAGTGGAAAAAAAATAATAATTAGCCACCATCTCACTCACACTTGAGTCCTGAAATGCTGACCCTGAACTAAGCAAAAACATCTGGGTCTGGGTGCATCAAGACTTCACTCTCCTCTTAGCAAATTCCCCTACAGTAAAAATAGAAACAAGATCTTAAGGTGACATTAAATGTGATCTGTGGTCCAGGATTCAGTCTGCTGTTCTTTCGGTTTTAACCCGCTCCTCTCTGCTTTATTGATTTAACTCAGACAGAGCAATATGACACAAACTCAATATTATATACAATATATGTTTCAATCTGTTATTTTTTTTTATATATATATCTATTTGAATCCTGTCACACTGTGATGTGTCACAGTGAATAGGTTTCTGTGTCTCTCTCACACACTCTCACAGCTTCCCCTGTATGAGAGGAACTGTTATATCGAGGCATTTTTTTTTAAAAAAGTAAACCTCTTTTTTTAAAAGAAACTTTTTAGATCTGTTCTCAGAGGAGCAGAAGTCACCCACCCACAGATTTGTTTCTTTTTCTTTCTTTTTTCCCTTCTCTTTTCAGCACTTTAGCGTCCGACTGATCATCTGAACCGCAGTGAATATGTCACTGAACAAAACCTGCCTGTGGTTAGAGGCCTTTCACCAGGCGCACGCCCACACAAACACACACACACGCACACACTACTGACTGATTCAGCAAATTACAGAGTTAATTCTACACATCGTTTCATTTAACTGAACTGTCTAACGCCTGAGGAAAATGGAGGATTTTCCATTAAACTAAATCACGTTGCCTTTATCATTTTCTGTCACTGTGCCTCTTTCATGTGTTTCAAATGTGAATCATATGGTTATCGTTCCCTTCCATAGTTTAACGGATAACACATATATAATACATTTTTAATTTGGTTGTAAGCAGCAGATTACGCAGACAGAACAATCGAATGTACTTGCATGTGCTATGGATTACGCAGACTACGTGTGACACAAAATGAAAAAGTGAATAACAGGCCTGATGTATCAGACTGACATTAATCCCAATCCTGGTTTGGGAATCACTTTCAACAGATATTCATCTGCTCAAAAATTCTTTAAGAAAAAAAAAAAAAACTGAAGTTAGTCCGAGACTTTGAAAATCTAGATATGTGCTTACATGTCTACAGTTTGACTGCTTCTGCTCCGAGACATACAGTAAGTGTATTCTGAGGTGACTGAGTCAGACAGTGTTTATAGACTAAGTGATAATGTTTCAGTGTCTTGTTTGTCTGGATGTACAGGCCAGAAGTAAAAGCATTTAACCACAAGCTGAAAGGAAGCAGACCATTTGTTTTGCTGTGTCAAAGCACTGTTTTGTAGTCTATTGAACTCTGTCTTATTGTCACTGCCATTCTACTTAAAAGACATGGCATTTTCTTTAAATGGGACTGAAGATGTTTGAAAGGGTCTAAAATGGTCAGAGGGAGCAGATTAGGGGGGGAGAGAGAGAGAGAGAGAGAGAGAGGGAAAGCGAGAGGGGGGGAGTGAAGGAGAGAGAGTGTGTATCAGAAAGACAGAAAGGGAGAGACTGAGAGAGAGAGAGAGGGAGGGAAAGAGTGAGTCATAAAGACACACTGGTTTAGCCCTAGAGTTAGCTGCCGCATTCACGCCGTGCACGAGATCGAGTGTGTCAGAGAAGGAGAGGGAGGGAGGGAAGGAGAGATAGAGTGTGTCAGAAAGACAGAGAGAGAGAGAGGGAGGGAGGAAGAGAGAGCGAGACAGAGACGGGGTTGGAGTCGCAGAAAGACAGACGGAGAGAATGGGTGGCGGGTGGGGGGGGGGGGGCAGACAGAGAGAGAGAGAGAGAGAAAGAGGGAGAAAGGAAGAGACACAGAGAGAGAGAGAGAGGGGTGGGGGGGCTGCTCTCTTACCTCGTCTAAGAACCTCATGTTCCTCCCTTTCACTCAGACACTGTACACTACCAGGTTGTTAATAATCAGCACCCTTCCCCTGTTAGACATTTGAGCCAACAACCATGTCCATACAGATTAGTCTTCCTGAGACAGGCAGAGTCACAACCTTCAGCTTTATGTAAAACAGAGTAAAATTCCAAATGCCCTCCTCCGCATCTCCCCCCGTGCCCCTCTTCCAGCCTCCACTCCTCTTGCCCCCGAGAGGAGTACGCCATGTATTACCGACAAAAGAGCCGTAATTTGGTCCTTCCCGACATCCCGCCGCTGCCGTAATGACCGAAGCCCCCCTTTTTCCCTCTCTTCATGTGTGGAACCGATTGAACCGCACTGCGCTCACCTGTGCCGTCCACTTAGTCCTCCATGCATCCACTAAATCATACTGCTGCACAATATCATTTAAAATAAATCCCAGCGAGGGTCTTTACCATTGCTGTCCTTTACGAAGTCTGAGATACAGTTCCGAGAGAGAGAGAGAGAGAGAGAGGGCAGAGGAAGAGAAAGTAAGGAAGGCAGGGAGGGGGGGGCAGAGAAAGAGGAAGGGCGGGAGAGAGAGAGCCAGAGAGAGAACAAGAGAGAGCCAGAGAGAGAGACAAAAGGGGGGGGGGGGGTAGGAGCAGCATTAATGTCACTGGGAACCTTGGAGCAGTTCATATTATGTAAGGAACAGATTTAAGTATCATATCTGTTGCAGTCTGTGTGTCTGCTATCCATGAGTTCAAGGTGATTCACGATCGTACAGAAGTACACTGTGTACAGAACTGTACCGTGGCCCCAGCATGGAGGGTCCGAATGTGGATGTTAAACCCAGTTTCACAGAAAGTCTTTGTAGGAGCCCAAAAGCCAGATTCCACCACGAGCAATTTATAAACACACGATTTCTGGCCTGGAATACAGACTCTGTACAGTGCTTTCCCCCCAACCTCCTCAACCCCACCCAACCTCCTCAACCCCATCCAACCTCCTTAACCCCAGGCTCAGAGAGGAGGAAGTCAATAGGGAAACTCCATCCTCTTGCCAGTCTCCAGTGGTCACCGTCACACACAGTGTGGGAAACTGCAGTGTCATTGCCAGGTGTCTCTTTAACAAACTCCTGCACCGGCTGAAGCAAAGGCCCTTTTATCTTCCCCAGCGAACTTTCCCAGTGCCCTCAGCAAGGTGATCCCTGTTTGCTGAGACAGGGAGCGGGCTGTTTTCCCGTCCATCGCCTCCAGGCATCAGTAAATGGGCCTGGTTTGCATATTTCCACGTTTAGGAATCGTCTCTCTAGGGCGTGTGAGGACACTAACTTCAGAGGTATCAGCGGGTTGTGAAAAAGAGGCTCTTCCCACACCCATGGCCCTAGTGCCACACCCACCCTCGCATGTAGCAGTCACCAGTCACCAGTCACCAGTCACCAGCTCTGTGTACACATCTTGTGTACACTGAGACTGCTCTTGTTTCATATGGCTTGAAAAGAAGTCCCGAGTCCGAGTCTGGATTCCTTTGTTGATTGAACAGATAAGTTAATACCAATTCCCGTCTTTGGGCCATTTCTTGTAAATGGGACTAAAGGTGTTTTTGTGTCTGGAGAATACAGCAGTGGAAGAAAATGCTTGCGCGACCAGATGAAAGCAGCGCAACCAGATGTTCAGAGGCCCCCGGGTTTGCGCGCCATCGTCAAAGGGTGTGGACTGGATGCTGGACGGCAGAAAACCGCAAAACCTGAACGATGCAATGTCACCGCATTTTTGTGATGTGATGTGAGAAACAGTGGCGTGTGTGAGGCAAACTGGAATAAACACAGAGATCATGATATAAAGCGAATTCTCCCAACAGTGTTTTTCATTATGAGAAATGATGAAAGGTTCAGGACTGGTTCCCCGTGGATTCACCGGGCTATGGGTGCTTGGTAGAGGAGTGCAGGCCATGGGTAAACTGACTGATAGATAGAGAGACAGAGTCAGAAACGGAGAATGAGAAAGAGAAAGTTATCTAAAAACGCTTTGACCATTTCAGTGTAGTGGTATCCACGGAGATGAGCGCGCGCACGCACACACACACACATACGCGCACGCACAAACACACAAACACACACAGACGCGTGGGCGCGCGCGCACACGTCCACAGATGCTCGTTCTGTCCCTTTCTGTGGAAAACTTCCTCTCGCTCTCTGTCTTTTTTGTGTTGTTCTGTTCGTGCACTGATCCTCTGCAGCAGTGGATGACTCAGCCAGATCAGCAAGCTCTACACCAAGTTTCCTTTTGTCTTGTGGTCCCGCGACCGCGTTAAAAGCGTTTTAGATTGAGCACAGCAGTGTGTAACCGGGTTCAGACTAGAATCAGATCGTATGAGCGATGTGTGTGCCACACGGTGACAAAAGTGGATTTTTTTTTATAAACTGTTGTATAGTTCTGAATGAAATGTTTCATTTTGCAAATGATTTGAGGTGTTCTGCTACTTCTGTGTGCGTGCGTAATTGTGTAACTTGTGTGTAGCGTTTTGACAAGATGAGTCTTGTTTTCAAAAATCGTGCATCACAAAAACCGTAATGACGCATCCCGTAAGAATGACATCGGGGCAAAGGCAGAACTTAAAAGGACTTGTTCAGGCTCCAAGGGGCTAAATGGTGCTTCATGAGTTGCACTGCGTGAAAAGAGGTGTATTCGGCCTGGAATACATCTGTATATTCCCGGATACTCCACAGATTATCGGCTGTATCCGGCAGTTTGCAGCTCTGTTACGCGGCATGGAATACTCCTGAATATGTACCGTGTTTTGGGGTCTGCCTAGAGCCCTTAGTTGCCATGGTGAATAATCCCTTGGGGTGCTTGGAAGGGAACATTTGCACTTCACACCTTGGACCACCAGGTATCCTGCAATTGGTCAAAAGTCTTTCTTTGGATTGGTGGAGCAATGTCTTGCCCCTCCTCTAAAACCCTTCCCCATTGGTCCATTGTGGGTCCCCAAACATGAATTCATATGGTTTATATAATAATAATTATTATTATTATTATTAATATTATTATTATTGGTGGTGGTGTTGTTTTATGTTCATAGGTAGATTGTATAGATAGTCTGGCAAACAAAAATGAATTACACAAATTTTATTATAAATAAAGCAAATACAGTATAATATAAGGCATATAAATGACAATTTTATATATATATATATATATATATATATATATATATATATATATATATATCTCAATGTACAATATATAACAGAATAGAATACATTAGAACAGAATATACTGTAATATCATAGTATATAATACAAATGCTTTTGGGAGCATAAATGAAACTCTAAATGTTGAGCATTCCCAAGAACAACCCAGCTTCCGTGGTCTCTATTCTGTAGCACCCCACACAGTGCAGACAACTCTGTGCTAGGCGGGAGGACCCACGCTGGCCTTCCATCCAAGATGGCGGCGTCCCCTTCAGAAATTATATCTACTGATGCGGTCCTCCATATGGCAGCCTCTTCCTCAGTTTAAAGAACACTAGCTCTGGCCTTGAGCAGATGCAAAACACAGTGAAAAGAGAAATTAGATCACTGAAAATAGCAAATGGAGAAAAAGTCTAAGAACTACTAGGGAAATGATCTTTTGACTTACTCTTCTCCTCCTTTGCCTCGTTCGAGTGGCGATCCTGCCCCCCTCTTTGTTCTCTGGATTCACCCGGTAACTCTTTCGAATAGTCTCAGTCGGTCTTTCAGGATGCTAGAGAGAAAAAAAAGCGGAGGAGAAAGGAAGATTGATTAAAAGTTCGTTTAGAATTCCAAGCACTGCTATGAAACAATCGCGACGATATAGTCTACCAACAAAACACGCTGTCCTACCTTGTCCGTGGATCATATCTGTGCGTGTTGTTTTCAGCATTATGCATGATCCGCACAGCTTCCTGTAGAAGCAAAATTAATACAAGAGTTAAATTCAGCCACATTAAGGGATAAAGCAGATAAAGAAATGTGAACGTATCAGAATGCGCGGCAGTCAAAGACGAAAGCCAGAAGGCTACAGAAATAAACTTACGGAAACAGAGTTATTTCCCGCTCGTCTTCTTTTCTCGGGCAGACTCCTCTTGCGCCTCTTTGATGGGACTCCATCCTGTCCAACCGCCGAATAACATTCTCCATGAACGTTTACTGCTGTTCAGACATCTTCTTAAAAATGCATTTAACGGGGACACCAGTTGTTTGTTTTCGTTCGGACTCGCCGTTGGAAAAATTGGATATTCCCGGCGCACGAGTAGCCTCTACACTCCGCTGTCCGTTCGAAAACTTAAGTGTTCTTTTGCAAGCCATCTCCAAAATGCACACTATCGACAGAATACGGAGTAAAACTTCTGTAATCCTTCAGTGACTCGCTTCTCCTTACCTTACTACAGGTAACCCCTTCTCCAAAGCAAATTTCGCGCTGCAGTTGCACACAATGCTATTGGTTCCTGTCACCCTACGCCATGCACGCACAGAAAACTGATTGGACAGGACTCAACCTTAGATTCTAAGTGGGTGGTTTGAAAACGGGGCGCGTCCTCGTACTGAGGAGAAACATTCCGAACAAACAAGCGAGAATCAACAACAAAAACTCCTATGCCCTGTAAACTTTTTTTTTTTTTAAAGTCCTGTATCCTTTGTCCCGCATCCCTCATACTGAGATAATGTCCCGCATTTTCGCTGGTCGTTTGGTTTTTAACTGTCAGAAATAAAAAATATAGGGATCCATTATTTTACCCGCCCGCACATGAGCATAGTTTCTAATCTATTTAATAGCGCTATGTCAAAAGCAGTGAAAATGCAACATAGGCGAGTTTTTTTAAAAGCTTTGCTTTCACCAAATGGCTGAGAGGAGAGCGTTGAGGGCGGTCATCAAGAGTCTGTGGCGACCGTCAATCAAACTGTGCAGCTGTGGGGCCGACGAATTTCTTTGCTACGTCACAGAAACCAAACTTAGTGAAACTTTACAGATATGAAGATAAACGCTGTCAGCCGACGTCATGGTCAAAAAGTTCTCTTATCCCTTCTGACCATGCTTCTCATCCAATAGAGATTTTGGCTTGATATAAAGATTTGCATTGAAATTATTTTATTTTATGTAATATTTTATTTTGAGCCTTATTTATTCTTATAGTTGAATTTGGTCAGGGGTTTAACTTGAAAGACTTGAGCTGTATGATGCCTGCTGCTTTGCTTAAGTAATGCATGTTGGATGCAATGCATGTTGGATGTCTATCAATACAAGTGTATACAAGTGTTTCTCATACAGTTAGACTGACATTACATCTAAGTTTTACATCATCTCTCAGCATTAGTAACATGTCCCACATTGTCCCACACAAACTTACTACTTGTCCCCCATTTGGTCTGTTTGCATCTGGTCACCCTGTACCTTTGACCCCAAGTAAAGGACAGTTGCATAACCATCAAATATGTAATTAATGAACCTCTCATTTAGACTTTTTTAAAATTATGTTTTCAGTGTGTTTTTGTATGCTCCATTTGAAGTGTCCATTGTAATTTAGCTGCACGACAGAGCAATGATATTAAAGGCTACATGGGCCTACCACTGCTGTATTATAGACCATGCAACACCTAAGAAGTTTGTGTGGTTATCAAAATATCGGCTAAATATTACATATAGGCTAACTGATAGAAAGTTACAGCGAGGAAGGGGGGCAGGCTTCTATACCCAGTCCCACCTAGACCACTGACTGTTATTAGCATTTGAAAGGCCAAGCCATCAGCTAACGACTGTGGTCACGCGGTTGCCTGAAAACTGCCGTCTGACAGCTGTATTCGGACATTTGCGGGAGTTTTCAGGTCCGCATGACAAAGTTCTGCGGGCATCCGAATACCTCCGGAAAACAGCAGGTTTAGCGGAAGTTTACTTCGTCCGGATATTTCCGAATACACCACTTTTCACGCAGTGTTGGAACCAAAAATAGGTTTGTAACTTCGAACTGGTGGAGAAATGCGGGGAAAAAAACAAAAATAAAACAAAACAAAACCCCTCTGGGCGCATTCCAGTAGTGAGGCTGTGGATGGGTTCACGAGGTCATAGCACTGATATGTAATTCACCTCTTTTTGGCCTTGTGCTCACATCCTTTCCCCTTTGAGTGTGAAAGTTGTTTTGGACTTGAGTGGGATCATTGAGGATCTTGTTTTATGCCAGGGGGTTTCTGTAACAACTCAGGAAACAACGTACGCACACAGACGCTATGCTTTTAGTTATGCTGTCATAGCTAGTCTTGCCGGAATCCATGCTTGCACTCGGCCCTCGATGCACGCTGTCCTTAACCATTACGTGACTGGGATCTACAGCTAAATACATCCAGCCGCTGAAAAGCAGTGGACTGTGTGGGGGAGTAGAGTAGTGTTTGAGGATGGACAGAGATCAAAAACGACACGCGTGCCCGTCATCTGTACAAAATGTATGGATCTGATAATACGGTTATGGGAAAGTGAACTGAAAGAGAACTGCAAAGCGCAGCCTAGAAACAAGAAAAAGTCGTTTCAGAAGGAGATGTTGTTGAGTTGTTAACAACGATTTATAAACTTCGAAATGGACGTTTCTTAGATCCAGGAAAAGGCAGTTCTGTCTGGTCAGGGCTAAAGGCGAGACCCCTGGGCAGAGATATGAGGCTTGACTGACTTGGTAGAAATGATCTGTGAGGTGAGAGTTAAACCAGTAACAAGGTCATGGGTGAGGTTCCTATGCTGCTGAAAGAGAGAGAGAGAGAGAGAGAGAGAGAGAGAGAGAGATGTAGGCCTGTGTGTTGGTAAAGGGGTCTGAAATGATAAAGGCTTTCAGAAAGTCTCTATTCTTTGATGGGGGAATTTTGGTGGGTTTGTGATTAAGCTAACAATTTTTACATCATATCCTTTCTCTGTTCTTGTCAAGAGCATTATTTGTAAATCCCCCTATATACATTTTTTCATATTGATTGGAAAACTAACTTGTGAATAATCTTTTCACAAGCTCTTTAGTCTGTGATTTTCATATTTAGTATACCGGCATAGTGAATGAACATGCCTTGGGCCTCTGTGCGTGTGTGTGTGTGTGTGTGTGTGTGTGTTTTCCTCTGTGTGTGTGTGTGTGTGTTCCTCTGTGTTTGTGTGTGTGTGTTCCTGTGTGTGTGTGTACTTCTGTGTTCATGTGTGTGTTTCTCTGTGTGGGTGTATTTCTGTGTGTGTGTGTGTTCCTCTGTGTGGGTGTATTTCATTGTGTGTGTGTGTGTGTGTTCCTCTGAGTGTATTTCTGTGTGTGTGTGTGTGTTCCTCTGTGTGTGTGTGTGTGTGTTCCTGTGTGTGTGTGTATTTCTGTGTTCATGTGTGTGTTTCTCTGTGTGTGTGTATTTCTGTGTATTTCTAAGCTCTTTAGTCTGTGATTTTCATATTTAGTATAACGGCATAGTGAATAAACATGCCTTGTGCCTCTTGCACAAGTTCTGGTGCAAGAGGCATATGTTTGGGTGTTCCTGTCTGTGTGTGTGTGTGTGTGTGTGTGTGTGTTTCTCTCTCTGTGTGTGTGTGTGTGTGTGTGTGTGTGTGTGTTCCTCTGTGTGGGTGTATTTCTGTGTGGGTGTGTGTTCTGTCTGTACAGTAACTGCCTTCAGAACTGTAGATGAGTCATTAGCATTAGCTGTCTAACACTGCCACTCTTTTTGTGTCACCCCAACTCTACCTGCCCCCACCCCACATCCTCCACCCACTCCTGCTCCACATCCTCTCCGTTCACTAAGGAACAGTTTTCTTAATCTGGTCAGACACTGAATTTTCTGCAGTGATAATTCAATCTAGCGTGACAGCGGATCACTCAATGAGGGATGTGGTTAATTGCCAGGGGAAAGGGGAAATCAAAGAGGGGGGGGGGCTACTCAGAGGAGGAAGATAAAGGAAACCTAGAGAATAAAAACAGAGTCAGAATTTGACTTGAAAAAGTTATTTGACTTTTATACTTTATTGCTCACATAGATGCATTTTCATTATTTAAAAGTGGGTAGAGTAAAAGACCAGTCCATGTGATAAATATCCCACGAATGTGTGTGTGTGAGTGTGTGTGTGTGAGAGAGAGAGAGAGTCCCTGTCATCCTGTGTTAAAAATGAATAACTCAGAAATGCAGCTATGAAGCGGCTCAGAAGGAAGCTGGTGTGGGTGTGGTGTGAGGGTCTTCAAGCTAAAGAAACAACTAAAGAAAAGAAAAGAAAAGAAAGAAAGAAAGAAAGACAGACAGAAAGAAAGAATAAAGAAAGAAAGAATAAAGAAAGAAAGAAAGAAAGAAAGAAAGAAAGAAAGAAAGAGAAAGAAAGAGCTCAGCAGTGGTTCACTGTGTGAACGTGAATTATTCTCCCTCTCGGTTTGTGTGAACAAGGGTGTTTGAACAATAATGTGGACAGGGGGATATGTTAGATCTTACGTGTGTGCCTGTGCCTGTGTGTGTGAGTTTGTGTGCGTGTGTGTGTGCCTGTGCGTGTTTGTGTGCGTGTGTGTGTGCCTGTGCCTGTGTGTGTGTTTGTGTGCGTGTGCATGTGCGTGCGCGCATGTCCGCGAATCGCCCTAGACACAGTAAACGTTTAGTATCATTTAGTCTATTTATAGAGTTGTGCAGTGAACTCTTTTCGGAGAACAATTTAGTAGTTCACTTTTGCCACACTGACCGGTGAGTCAATGTGAGTCATTCACGGCAGATGGACGAACGTGCAACCCATATGCCCCTTCAGATCTGGCCGCTTATTTATTACTGATTCTAATTTTGTCGTCTTCCTTTCTGCGGCAAAACACACTTCAGCGCCACTGGGAATCCCTGACATTTTCCTCTCTAATCCTGCGCCTGGTGTTCATGAACTGACCACATTGTAGCAGTCCTGCACTCTGTGTAACAGACCGTATCGGTCAGAGCACGAAGGCCAGGTGCACATGTCATCTTCCAAACTCCTCCGCTGCTGCTCTCTCCTGGCGGCGTCTACCGGCACGCACACCGCGTTAAAAGAAAAGAAAAGAAAAAAAAAGACATTGCATTGTCGCGGCGGGAGATGTGACTTCCGAATGTACTTTCTGTGAGATCAAGTGGGGTCGGGGCCTCCTAAAACACATTTGTCCATCAGCCACAGAGGGAAACTGTAGGAAAGAAAGTGAATCACATCCTTCCTTCTTTGACTCGTCACTTACCCCGAGCACTTGCACAAGCTGAACAAGCTCAGGGCTGGGTGGTGGGGCGAGAGGCGGGTTGGGGGGGGGGTTGGGGTCATAAAAGGACTAACAGTGCAGCACGGCTGCCTTTGAGGTCAGACGGGAGCGGTCATGTAGATGTTACGTAGCGTGTGTTAGCTCTTATGTTGTGAGACACGCTGAATTATGTCAGTGTGTCATAACAGATACAGGACAAAGCTTTAGTTAAATAAATGAACTGTGTTTAATTGTGTTTAATCGTGTTTGCCTTTAAAAGCACTGATAGCTTTGTTGTTTAAGTAAAGGAAAGCTCTTCAAAAAGAGACAGTTATATTGTATTATTATAGACTGTGTACACAATCATCCAGCTTGCTCTGGAATCTCCCTCTCTCTCTCTTCTCTCTGTCTGCTTCTATCTGTCTGTCTGTCTGTCCTAAAAGGAGAATCAGTGAGAGGCTGCTAACCAGCCTGACTCATCTGCTGCCCTGAAGGCAATTAGAGCATAAACAAAACAGGCCAACAGACAAGACATCTATGCCAAGGCAATAGAATGTCAGAAGAACATTCTATTAGAGAAGAGATTGGAGAGAGAGAGTGTGAATGAGGAGAGAGAGAAAGAGAGAGAGAGAGAGAGCAGAATTGGGAGAGTTCAGAGAGGAACGCATGATGTTGAACTGACTGTTGCGATGTACTTATCACTCCCGCTGTCAGAGCCATTAAAATGTCTTTCACAATTGCACTCCAGTGCTCTAGCACAAAGTAAAAACAGAGGAATCAGAGGTAATGAATAAAAACAGGAAGAGATGACAGGAGAGATGGGACAAGAGTCACAGACACGTATCATTAACTGCTGTTCTGAAGCCGAGCGTTAATCTTTTCACTTGTGTAGGAGTCACCAAGGATCACTGAAAACCTAAACACAAATCAGAAAAGAAAAAATGGTGTTGGCGGCAGCCAAAAAGGTTTTGAATTTGCATGTAACGTACAGATCTCACTACAAAGCCTTAAAAGTCACCTTTGTCAAATGTGTTTGAAAGGATTATTTTCTGTGCATTAAACTAGTAAAACTGGAAGTTTTTTTTTTTTTTTAAAAAAGCCGCAGAGGAACACTAGAAACTCGATTTAACTGTTAAGAAAATAAATCCCAACAATAAACGTCCACTGAAAACTGAGCCAGTTTACAAGAGAAATATGAGAAGATTCCAACAAGGATTTTCCTTCATGGTTCCGCGGTAGTTTCAGATCCTGTCGCCTAGTTGGCAGTAGACAGCAGAGAACACGATCCATGTCAGACTTCAGACCACAGGAAAGCAACCAGGCAGCAGACAGCACCCTTGCTCTCCACACACACTTTCATATCTTTGCTTGTGACATGTTTACAGTCTTAAACAAACCTAGTGTGTTGGCTTGTGCACCTTAATCACACAGTCAAACATTAGCACAGCTATATAATCACAGCACTAAAAGAATGTTAGATGAAAAAGAAAAAAAAGAAGAAAAAAAAAAGGAACAGAAAAGGAACAGAAGCATTGTAGAACTGCTAAGTCACTATGGAAAATACCTTTCCATTTTTTTTTTTTTGTCTTGATGCTGTCAGTCAATGTTAGGAAAGTTTCAGAGTTCTCATATTCTCGGCTCTTTCCTGTCCTCCTGATGTCTTTCATACTGACAGTGCAGAGCGATAGAAATCTATGTTATGTGGGTGTACAAATTCAGAGTGGAAGGAAGTCAGGTTTTTTTAAAACACAGCAGTGGCCGAAGTTTTATGACTAACTACTATTTCTTGTATTGCTGACATTAATCTGACTCTGAGGGTATGAGTGGATATCACTGTTATTTTCAGAGACATATCTAGTTAGCTCAATCATTCTCAGCATCAGTTAAGTAAAAACTACATCTTAGCTCAAAACAATGAACAAAATGTGTTTTTGTTTTTTTCTTCTCATTTAAATTCCATAGCTCTTGTTCCTTGTGAAAGGTTTTAGGTGTTACAAAGTGACTTTTTAAAACCATTATGAAGCTATAGCATCATCTTTCTCTTGTTAGAGAGAAGTTAGGTTCTGTTGGCAAGAGAACACCATTCTGTGGTTAAGCAGTCCAAAGTCAATGGGCTAAACACATAATACAGCCAAGAGGTTTATAACACATCCAAGGGCTACTTTATGTGTTTGTGGGTGACTCACAGAGCATAGCACAGAGAGGGGAAGCAAAAATAGATTTTGTTTCAGGGAGACGAAATCATCAAGATTTGGCAGATGTCAAGCATTGATGGTTGGATGGAGGTTTCTTTTCAGCTCTGTTAAGATTTCACAGTGAGCAGAACAACTGACATTTGAAGAAACCAAATGGGCCTGAATGATATAATGAAATTCTTTTCACCTTTTGAAAACAATTTTTGTGGTTGGCTTGCAGCAGTAATGTGGCATGTTAATAATGCACATCTGCAGTTTGGAATTTGACTGATTTTAAATCTGATTTACATGTGTAATAGTCAAGTGCCCTGTGTTGTGGGTAATCAAAACAAACCATAACTCTGTTCCAGTATTCTCTCTCTCTCTCTCTCAGTCTGTCCACCTAACGGAATGGACGAAAACTCTCTCTATTTCGACGTTCTAAATGCACATGTTCTCGTTGTCACCATCCCTTTTCATCTTCTTCTGCGATTTTTGACTCTAGTCTCTCGGTAGTCAGTCACATCGAAAAACACAACCAAAACGGCCTTTTATCACCTCCACAACGTCAGCAAAATTAGGCCCACGCTAAGTTTGGCTGATGTAGAAACCATTGTTCATGCATTTGTCACATCTTGCCACAATTACTGCAATGTTCCATGCTCTGGTCTGCCTGCCTCTAGTGCCAAGAGTCTTCAACTGGTCCATAAGGTTGCTGCCAGAATCCTGAGCAGAATGAGAAAGTTTGCCCACATTACACTTGTCCAGGCTTTCCTTCACTGGCTCCAAATTCATGCCAGGGCAGATTTTAAGGTCCTCTCATTAACATATAAAACTCTAAAATTCTATTAAATTCCAGAATGTTTCTGTGGTTTGAGACTTCTTAACCGTTACACGATTACAAGAAGACCTGAAAAGCAGAAAGAGGGAGAGTAAAATTAAGACTAAGAGAGAGAGAGAGAGAGAGAGAGAGAGGCTTATTTGCAGCTGTGCATTGATCCTCCTTGTGACAAGAGACAGGATACAATATACTTGGATGCAGTGACACAGGCAAACAGGAAAGCAATATTTGGTCAGTGCCAAGACTTTGCAAAAAAAAAAAGAAAGTAAAAAGGCACTGGTATTTTACACGGAGTAAAGTTACAGAGTGCAGGAGCAAACTAACAGAAATACAACAAAAACAGGTGCACACAATAATTAAATGTTACGATGATGTGACCGGCTATCGATAGGCAGGTGATGCTGAACGCTGAAGGGAGAAAGAGGATGGATTGGTTGTCACAGCTGCACGGAATTTCGTTAACCCTGAACCGTGTATTTCCCATGAACTAACTCCTTCGTGACAATTCGTCAGCACCATCACTGTTTTAGCATTTTCAGAAATAAATGAAAAGTGCCTCTTTTTAAAAAAAAAAGAAAAAAAAAAGAATAATAACCTAAGAATCTAACACAAAAAATGGTTATATGAGTTTCAATGTGAATTCAAAGGATCAGTTCAACTGGCTTCATCGGGAAGAGGATCAGGTGTCTGTGTGCTTCATATGTTGGGTAAATCCAGATCAGCTTATTCAGTCCTAATGTGTATCCTTCACTCTGCAGAATCCAAATTCTGCTCCGTCACTGAAGTAAAGCTGTCACAGCCTATGGCACACAAAACACACACATACACATACACACAAACACAAACCTGTGCATAGACACATGCACGCACGCACACGTACGGACATACACACACATACTGTTTAAAAAAACATCCAGCCAAACAAGCACACACACACACATACACACACACACACACAGGCAAAAAAAAGGGGGTCATGCAGCCATCCCCTTTTTGATCTCCAAATACAAACACAAACCACAGGCACCTGTTAGTTACTGGAGCTGTTACACACACACAAACACACACACACACAGTGAAATCACACTGTGGAGACTAGAGATCAGCAGAACTAAGAGAGAGAGAGAGAGAGAGAGAGACAGAATGTTAGAGTGATTGAACTGGATAATTGGATTAGTCATAAATCTGTATCAGATTAGCTCAATAGGCTAATCTGCAATTAATCGTCTCTTAATGCCCTCCTCTTAAAAAGCTTCTCTTTATTTAAACAGCAAAGCTAACAGTGCCTTACGGCAGACACCATTAGAGGATTAACCTAAAGCTTAGTTCTGTTTCTCTCATGACTCACTGACATTATTCAGCTTCTCTTACAGCATCAGAGCGAACACACACTCCGTAGCATCTACGTGACTGTACCTGTCAGACCTGCATATCTAACAGTGCTATAACCATACAGCTCATGTGGAATTACAGAGGGGAGGCTTTGTATTGGGACAGAAAGTGGGTATGTGTTTATCTGAGGTAAAACTGGTTTGCTTACCTTTCTGATTTGCAGAGCAGTCATCTGAAAATCACAAATATGACACACACACACACACACACACACATGCACAAAAGAGTAGATGAATAAAATGAGGGACAAACAGAAAAGAGAAGGAGACAGAGGAGAAGTGAACAGGGCATATGAATGTTTGGCCTTTGTCATGACTCACAGTTACCAGAACATTTAAGTCTCACTGCTGAGTCAGCAGTGGTTCACACTGACCACACAGTTGAAACATGAGCTGCAGAGATGAGCCGCAGAGCTGTGTGCCCTCGGGAAAGGCACTTAACACCCTTCTCTGCCCCACTCTAACCCCCCCTCCCAAACACCTTAACACCCTTCTCTGCCCCACTCTAACCCCCCCTCCCAAACACCTTAACACCCTTCTCTGCCCCACTCTAACCCCCCCTCCCAAACACCTTAACACCCTTCTCTGCCCCACTCTAACCTCCCCTCCCAAACACCTTAACACCCTTCTCTGCCTCACTCTAACCTCCCCTTGCAAATACCTTGAACCCCTCTCTGCCTCACTCTAACCCCCCCTCCCAAACACCTTAAACCCCTCTCTGCCTCACTCTAACCCCCCCTCCCAAACACCTTAAACCCCTCTCTGCCTCACTCTAACCCCCCCTCCCAAACACCTTATACCCCTCTCTGCCCCACTCTAACCCCCCTCCCAAACAACTTAAACCCCTCTCTGCCCCACTCTAACCCCCCCTCCCAAACACCTTAAACCCCTCTCTGCCTCACTCTAACCCCCCCTCCCAAACACCTTAAACCCCTCTCTGCCTCACTCTAACCCCCCCTCCCAAACAACTTAAACCCCTCGCTGCCCCATTCTAACCCCCCCTCCCAAACACCTTAAACCCCTCTCTGCCCCATTCTAACCCCCCCTCCCAAACACCTTAAACCCCTCTCTGCCTCACTCTAACCCCCCCTCCCAAACACCTTAAACCCCTCTCTGCCTCACTCTAACCCCCCCTCCCAAACAACTTAAACCCCTCGCTGCCCCACTCTAACCCCCCCTCCCAAACACCTTAACACCCTTCTCTGCCTCACTCTAACCCCCCCTCCCAAACACCTTAAACCCCTCTCTGCCTCACTCTAACCCCCCCTCCCAAACACCTTAAACCCCTCTCTGCCTCACTCTAACCCCCCCTCCCAAACAACTTAAACCCCTCGCTGCCCCACTCTAACCCCCCCTCCCAAACACCTTAAACCCCTCTCTGCCTCACTCTAACCTCCCGGAAGTCACAGAGGATCAAAATCTCCCCATGCTCCAAGTAGAAATGCCCCACTCCTCCCCCGTTTCGCTTTGGCCAAAGGGGCCCTTCTATGTGAACTAAGATTATTAAGATATCCTCCTCCTCTCTAACTACCACTGTGACATTATCTGCATATGCAGACACAGTAACTGATGAATCACCAGACCATCCTTGAATACTAACCCCTTTCACCCTCCTGCACAGCAAAACCAGCAGCAGTTCTATTGCTGATATGTATCACCGGCCTGGCAAAGGACAGTCTTGATGTGCACCTCTTCCAACTTGTACCGGTCGGCTAAGTAAATGTTCTCTAAACCCAAACCCCATCATAACATTAAATAATATAACATAATCATAACATTGCATAAATAGGTCTAATGAGATGACACCAAAGTTCATATTTGACAGTTTAAATAGGTCCACCATGTCTGTCATCAAAAACAAATGGTCCATGATTGATCATCCGGGCACACAATAACATTGATTCATATGTAGAGTGGATGCCACTTTTGATTTCAGCCTGTTAGCTTGAGTCCTCGAGAAAATTTTCGTAGTCTGTACAAAGAGGTGCAACAGGTCGCCAGCTCTTTTAATCACATGGGTCCCTTTTTTTTTTTTTTTTTGGCAGGAGGGTGAGCACCGTTTTTCGGCAGCTGAGTGGCAGTTCACCAGTGGCTACTCACTCACACAGCATTAAAAACAGGTCTTCCCTATCTGATGCCAAAACATTTTATAAAATTCAACAGGAAGGCCGCCTACCCCCTGAGGCATGGCCCACTGCCATTTGAAATGCAGCAGTTTTTAATTCTTGTACAGTGTGACGGATCTACTCTCCATCCATTTATGGACTGTTTGTATGCATGAACTGTTTATACATAAGGAGACACATAAGCATACACATTCAAACCGTAACATGGACTGAGTACAAACTCTTCACTGATCATTGTCATTGTGATTTTGCTGTGTGTTTTCGTTGCCCGATGTCTTCGTTTACTGATCTGAAAAGAATCGTAAAGAGAGACTAACATTAGCAGTCAAACTTTTCCATAAGTGTAATGATTAAGTTGGCCAACAATTCAAATTTGTCATATTCCACTATCCCCATGTTACTGTTAAACTGCTACATTATGTTGTGTTGTCCATACATAGATGTTGTATGTAACTTGTGTGATCGTTAAATGTAAGATCTGTTACTTACCTTTTTGATGTTTCCTGGGTATGAAAATTGCTGGAATGATGAAAAGGAAACCCCCGTATGTCACAGGCCTCGGCATTTTAAAGTAAAAGTCCTGCGCAGGAAGTCCACTTACGTCATATTCTGTGTTAAACTGCAGGATTTATGTCTTGTTTCCTCTTTGCAAGAGTTCTGCAAATAGTGTATATACACTGTATGGCCAAAAGTATGGTGACCCCCCCCCCCCCCCCCCCCCCCCCCCCCCCCTAATTATTGAGTTCAGGTGTTTAAGTCACACAGATTGTTAACAGGTGCATAAAATCAAGCACATAGCCATGCAATCTAAATCGACAAATCTTGGAGGTAGAACATGTCATACTGGAGAGCTCAGTGACTTCAAACGTGACACTGTCATAGGATGCCATCTTTGCCACGAGACAGTTGGTGAAAGTTCTACCATATGCTGGATCTGCCCTGGTCAACTGTAAGTGCTGTTACCGTCAAGTGGAAGCATCCAGGAGCAACAACAGCTCAGCCACAAACGGGGTAGAGCACGCAAACTTACAGAGCGGGGCCGCTGAGCTGAAGCGCACAGCACGTTAAAGAAAAACGCCTAAAAACCGTGTCTGGCTGCAACATCAGCACAAGAACTGCGTGTTCGGGAGCTTCGTGAAATGGGTTTCCGCGGCTGAGCAGCTGCGCACACGAGCCAAACATCACTGGGCACAATACCAGACGACAACTGGAGTGCTGCCAAGCAAGCCACCACTGGACTCTGGAGCGGAGGAAACGCCTTCTCTGGAGTGATGAATCACGCTTCACTTTCTGGCAGTCTGGCGGACAAATGTGGGTTTGGCAGATGCTATGTACTGAAATGCCCAGTGGTCTGCTGTTAAGTTTGATGGAGGAGAGATAATGGCCTGGGGCTGCTTTTCAGGGTTTGGGCTAGGCCCCTTAGTTCCAGTGAAGGGTAACATTAATGCTACAGCATACGATGACATTTTAGATAATTGTATGCTTCCAACATTTTAGATAATTGTATGCTTCCAACTTTGTGGCAACAGTTTGGGGAAGAAGGCCCTCTCCTGCTCCAGCGTGACCGTGTCCCTGTGCACAAAGCAGCGTCTATAAAGACATGGTGTGACAAGTTTGGTGCGGAGAAACTCCAGGGCTTGCACAGAGCCGGGCGGCTGAGAGCCAGGCCTTCTCGTCCAACAACGGTGTCTGTCCTCATAAATGCTCCTTTGGCTGAACGGACACAAATTCCCACAGACGCACTCCAAAATCTTATGGAAGGCCTTCCCAGAAGAAGAGTGGAGGCTGTTATAACTGCGAAGGGGGTGGGTTAAGGGTGGGGGTGGAGGGGGGTGGGGCAAACAGGAGGTCCAATAAGATCATATAGGTGTGATGGTCAGGTGTCCACATACATTTGGCCATACAGTGTACATTATTATTTTGGTTTGGTTTTCTTTTTCTTCCTCTCTTTTTTCCCCCTTTTGTTCCCTGGCACATAAATAAATCCTCTGGATGATAATCCACACACCAGCACACTGTCTCCTGCTGCCTCTTTGCCTAAGATGGCCCTGTCATGATGGCCTTAAATGTGAAAGGTCATGTGCAGCACATCAAACATCTCCTTGTCTTTAAATAATGTATCCAGATTAGACATGCTAAACACTCCCCATTTTTAAAATAATCTGTTCATTTCACACACTACGCTCTCTCTTTTCCGTTTACAGATTCCGCCGGGTTATCTTCTGCAAACAAAGATTAGACGTGGAGAAAGGACACGGGATAAAACCATGCCGATTCCAGTGTTTGGGCCATTTCTTGTAAACGGGACTGCAGGTGTTTTTGTCTTGGAAGAGACTGCCTGGAAAATAAGCAGTCAGTCTGTCAGCAGTAGAACGGTGGGAAAAATGATATCCAGGGACTGCGGGTTTGTGCGGCATAGCCAATGGGTGGGGACAGGATGCCAGATGTGATTTTCTGTGTGAGACGGGGCATGTGTTTGCAAATAAAGCGATTTCCCCAACAGTGTTTTCAATTATGGGAAATGATGAAAGGTGCAGGAAAGGTTCCCGTGGATTCACACGCGTATGGGTGCTTGGTGGAGAAGTGAAGGCCATAGATAGATAGATAGATAGATAGATAGATAGACTCTTTGGTGTGTCAGGAGATGCTGCTGAGTTGTTAACAATGATTTAGAGAGAGAGAGAGAGGGACAGAGAAAGATAAATTAAAGCAGTTATCTAAAAATGCCTTGAACATTTCAGTGTAGTGGTATCTATGGAGATGTACACACACAGACACACACACACACACACACACTGTTGGGCTGTTCTGATCTTCCACATCAGTGGATGACTCAGCCTTATTGACAGCTTCACAGAGATTCCTTTTGTCTTCTGACACTGTCGCCATCCCACCTCCACCCCCACCCCATTCCGGCTCTACCCTTCTCCCCTCAGCCGGCAGAGATTTCCCACATTCCATCAGGGCTTGGATTTGTTCCATTTTCCCTGCTGTACTAATATATGCATGGATGTCAGAGAATCGGGTCGTAGATGGACATGTCAGAATCAGATGGTCTCTTCATTCACAAACACGGAGCATACGTCAAATGAAATCATAGGAATTCACTGATGGGGTGGTGAAGACATATTTAAACCGTTTATTATTCAATATGTTACTTTGAGATAGACATTGTTCAAAATGTCTTCATCGTTTATGAAATGAAAGAGAAAGGTCAGATTGGGAATCTTTTTCTAACACCCAAACACTATTAGAAAAATGTTGCCCATGTCTATTTAAAGACTCATCCTGTAAGAATGACGTCAGGGCAAAGGCAGGACCGAAAAGGACTTCTTCAGGCTCCAAGGGGTTCAACGGTGCTCCATGAGTCGGAGCCAAAGAAAAGCTTTGTTACTTTGAGCTTGTGGAAAAGTGAAAAAATGCCGTGTGCTCAACGCCTTTCCCTTGGGAGTGTGGAAGTTTCCCCTGCTTGAGACTTAATGACATTAACAAGGATCTTGTTTTTTGTCAAGAGTTTCTATAAAAACTCAAAGAAACAATGTATCAATTCCGGTCTCTGACCTAGAAGTTCATCTGAGAGGGAAACGAACATCCACCAGGTGTGGATGTGTTTCTAATGGAACGGTGACTGTGTCATTTTTTTAATGAAACAATGAACGGATGTAATTAAGAATCTGGTGGATGATGTCTCGTTTGACCGAGGGTCACGGATGATTTCTGAAGAGAGAGGCAGAGACAGAGAGAGACAGAACACCTAAGGCTTACACTTTGTTCGCTTTGTTGTACATCTCATGACTCACTGACATTATTCAGCTTCTTTCACAACATTAGAGCCAACACACAATACGTAACATCTACATGACTACTCCTGTTTATCTAACAATGTTATAACCATACAGCTCATGTGGAATTACAGAGGGGAGGCTGTGTATTGGGACAGAAAGTGGGTACATGGGTTTGCTTACCTTTCTGATTCATGGGACAGTCATCTGAAAATCACAAAAACATTACAAAGCAACAGCAACAACAACAGCAACAACAACAACAAAATGATTAGATGAATAAAATAAAAGACAAACAGAAAAGAGATGGAGACAGAGGAAAAGTAAAGAGGTGTTATAAATGTTTGGCAGTAGTTCACACTGACAGTTGAAACATGAATCACAGGGAGAGACAGAATTGATGCTACATGTTGCAGTGACATCATCTTAACCATGTGGTAAAAGCTCATACTTTGAGAATATATTTCTGCTCTCTCTTATCTGTGCACTGAATGGTATCACTGATATTACTATAATGCATTAATCATAAGATGGATGATATTGTTTGGAAAGATGTAAAATGTGACTATAAAGTGCTTTGGTAATTTTGCTTGTTTTGATTTGACATGTCACGATAGGGAAAACTTCAGCAGGAAGTTGTGGTAAATTTAGAAGAGTGTGTTTTAGTCTGTGTTCACATGCAATGAACTGTGAGTAGTGAGATCTGCCAGTCTGAATGCTAACATTAGAGAATTTTACATTTACAATATAACAGTCAGAAAGACAGAGGGAGTCACGGTAAAAAAAAACCTCAGATGTGTTTGTGCAGGATAGAGCTTTGAAGGCTGATGTGAAAAAAATACTTCGCTGTGGAAAGAATCGTTGTCATAAAGGTGAAATCTGGACAGGGACCCTGTTTTTATATCTCTGACTGTATGATTAGCAGAAACAGCCGTCTCAGTCAAACTGTGTGTGTGCGTGTGTGTGTTGTGTGTGTGTGTGTGTGTGTGTGTGTGTGTGTGTGTGTGTGCGTCTTCCAGCTCAACCTCCCTGTAGTGACAGGGCAGCTAAATTGAGCAGAACAAGGATAAAATTTTAACACAGCTTTGTCTTTCAGAGAAGATCCCAGATAATCTGACACGTATTAAGCCGCCAGAACCCACACTGCCCACATTCAACCACATCAGAACAGAGACGCTATTGATGACACATAAATGTATTCAAAATCGTTTCAAACTGAAAATCCAGAGAGCAGACGACAATCCTCTCTCTTTTTGCACTGTATATTCCATGATGTTATGTGTAAACTGTTTTTTTTTGTTGTTCAACCACGTACAGGTATGTAGACAGTTCATTCATAAGTAGCAGTGTTTGAATATGCATCATGAATATGCATCAAAGGCCCTGTGAAAGGGCCATACACTTAGAGGCCCAGTATCTCATACCCAGATTAAACCTAATCTTGGATCAGGAATAATTTTCAACACACGGTCTATGAGAGATAGAAAGATTTAGTAGTTCTCACTTGCGTTGAAAGATCGTTCCACCATTTCGGAGCGAGAACTTAAAACTATCGAGTCCTTCGGGCCCCAGATGCAGGAACACAAGGAGTTTGAACGGTCGAGTTCTACAGGAGCAGGGTCCGAGAACAGGTAGCGGTGAAACGGTCAGGCGTCCAGACAGAGGCGTGTAAGGATGGAGCGTTGCCTAGAGACAGGTCAGAGCTGCTCTACTGACGGGTCTGAAGATGAGGGCTGGGGTCTTCAGCTAAATACATCCAGCCGCTGAAAAGCAGTGGAGTGTATGGAGGGGTAGGGTAGTGTCTGACAATGGACAGAGATCAAAAACAACATGCGTGCCTGTCGTCTGTACAAACTGTATGGGTCTGATAATACGGTTACGGGAAAGTGAACTGAAAGAGAAATGCAAAAACACAGCCTTGAAAAGACAACAGCTTGGGTTAGGAGTTGTGTCGGCGCCGTAGCGAGAGAGGGACGAGTTCTAAAAACTTCGTATGGGACGGGGCGGAAGGTGAGATGATCGCAGCAAGAGATGCCTGACTGTTCAAGTCGACCACAAGACTCTTTGGTGTGTAAGGAGATGTTGCTGAGTTGTTCACAATGATTTAGAGAGAGAGAGAGAGAGAGAGAGAGAGAGAGTGAGAGAGGGAGGGAGGGAGTGAGCAGGGGTGGACAGTAAGTACATTTCTCGAAATCTTGAGAAGGACCGCAGAGAGAGGAAACCCCTTCTTGGCAATTACAAATTCAAGTAAACACAGAACACAAACAAAGGGGATGGCCACAACTAGTGCTGTTAACAGAGTGCGTGAACGTGTACGGGAACCAGTTGGCTTTTAAACAAGTTGGGACATAACACAGGGTCCTGTATGAATCCACTGCTGATGCATATTAATAGCTAACGAAAATACTGGGTAAATGGTACTGACTAAAGTCCTTTCAGAAATACAGTTTATGTAAAAATACAGGAGGGGAGGGAGGTCTTAAATAAACAAGAATGAAAATGACAATGGCTGTCCCTTTGTCGATTCAATTGTGTTTCCATAGGCTTTGTAGCATGTTCCACTAGCTTTTTATGTTACACGTTCTCCAAACAAGTCAGTGCATTCAGTAGGTAGTTTCAAAGTCATTCGGCTCTGTAAACGCATTGTGGCAACAATACAACATTGCGTTGACATTAAAAAAAAAAAGTACTTTTGAATACTTAAGTATTTTTAAAAGCATGTACTCCAAAAATCTGACTGAACAACTTTCACTTGTATTGGAGTAATATTTAACCAGGAGTCTCTATACTTTGACTCAAGTAATGGAGCTGCGTTCTTTGTCCACCACTGGGAGTGAGAGAGTGTTTCACTGCCATGTCTGGTGTTACCACTGTAATGTGTGTGTGTGCGGTCTGCTTGCTCTGAATCTATGTTTTTTGTCATTTCTGTTCATATGTACCATATGTACAACCTATCTTCATTTTAAAACATTACTCATCAATCTCAATTCTCAGACTCTCAGAGAGTCTGTTATGGGGGAGTTTTTGTGGGGTCATGACTAAGGTAACATTTGTTCCATCATATCCTGTCTCTGTCACTGCCAAGAGCATTATTTGCAAATCCCCTTCAGTGCCTCTATATGTTTGTTTTTTTTTAAATGATTAGTAAATGGAAATTTTCAGTAATCTCTTCACAAGCTCTTGAGTCTTTTCTTTATTAGTGCACTGGCTGTACAGGCAAGACCTGGTGCAAGAGGCATATGTTTGGGTGTTCCTGTGTATGCGTGTGTGTGTGTGTGTGCTCCTGTGTGTTCATGTGCATGTGTGTTCTCCTGTGTGTGTGTGTGAGTGTGTGTTTTCATGTGCATGCGTGTGTGTGTGTGTGTGTGTGTGTACCATGTATTTGTACCTTTCTGGGGACCAAAAGTCTCCAGTAAGATAGCATAATCTGACAAAATTGCTTTGTAGAGACCGAAATGATGGTCCTGACTAGGAGAACAATGTTTTTATAAACGATGTTGTTACTGATAAAACAAAAAGTGTCAAAACATTTCTTTGGTTAAGGTTACAGTTAGGGTTAGGGTTAGGGTTAGAGTTAGGGTAGTATTCTTTGGTTACAGTATATTGAGAGTCAATGGGAAGTCCCCACAAATAAAGGCTGAATAAAGGCTTGTGTGTGTGTGTGTGTGTGTGTGTGTACCATGTAGTTCCCAGTAAGATAGCATAATCTGACAAAATTGCTTTGTGGGGACCAAAATGCTCCTCTGTCAGCTTGCTTTTATTTTATAGTTCTTGTCTCTGAAAGATCATTGCCTTTGTTGGCATAGATGTTCTTTCTGTCAGCCTGTTCTGTTTGTCCTCTAATCCCCCAGCGCAGTAGATGACTCAAGGTTGCGTGGCAGCCTAACACTGATTCTCTTTTTGTGTAACTCCGCCCACCCCCACCCCACATCCTCCCCACACCCACAACTGGCATCCTCTCCAGACAGCCAGCAGCACTGTTACCCTGCACTGACAATTCAAATATGCTCAGTCACAGAGGGATGTGGTTAATAGCCACTTTAATTTTTGCAGGTGGAGAAAGGAGAAGACAGAGAGAAAGGGGGGGGTGAGAGATAGAAAAGTCAAATGCAGTTTCATACAAAAGGGCATTGAGTAAAAGAACAGTCCATGCGGCCAATAACTCCATGAGTGTGTGTGTGTGTATGTGTGTGTGTTGCTCCACTTGTATGTATGTGTGTGTGTGTGTTTGTGCACATTCATGTACTTATGTTGCTCCATGTACTAGATCCTCCCTTGTTTGTTTCTTAAACCATCACTCCACCCTAAATGATGAGAAATGCATCCAGTTCTCACTTCAAGCAAAAGCAGCTCTGTCTTATCAACGTTAAAGGTGCGACACCTGGGCAAAGATAACAGAGGCATCACAGAGACATTCAGAGATGAAGCCTGACTGCGTGTAGGTGTGTGTGTCTTGGGGCTGTACGTGAAAATATGTGCATGTGCAGATGAATGTGTCTGGGATTTTCCGTGGGTGACTGCACCAGTGTCTTGTGTTGACCCACTGCATTTGAAATACTTTGAAAACATAGACAGATTAAGATTATATAAAACAGCTTAGGGGGGTGGACATTCTCCTTGCTAAATAGACAGCTCTTCATAATGAGGTGTTTAAGAGATAATTTTAGTATTTCAAGAGATCAGATGAGTATCTGGAGTTACTTTGATAAAGACTGTGTGCACTAGTGTCTGACTAAAACAATCGGTTTGATCATGACAAAAAACAAAAATTCAAAGCAAGCAGACCACCCCCTAACACACACAAATACATTACAGCTAGCTAAATGAAACCTGACACGTCAGTGAAACACTCTCTCACTCACTCTCTCTCTCTGTCTCTCAGTCTCACACCCAATCTCCACCCACCACTGGCCCTCACACCACATCCACGCCACACCTGCTCCCTGCGTCCTCTCTGTGCACTCAGCAGCACTGCTCCTACATTCGCTCAGAGACTGAATGTACTTTAGTTACTCTGCACTGATAATTCAAGTATGTGTGACAGTGGATCAACCACTGAGGGATGGATTTGGCTAACAACCACTTTAATTTTTTTGTGTGTGGAGGAAGTGATTAAAAAAAAAAAATGTGTTCCAGGAGAGCAAGCTGATTTGGCTAAATCACAGTTAGTGTCATGATAACACCCCGCAAGTCAAAACCAGACCGTCCTGTGTGATTTGGAGCGCTTTATTTCAGGGTTTGTTAAACTGTCTCAGGGTTTGTTAGAGAGAGAGAGAGAGAGAGAGAGGAGGTGTAGACAGAGGAGGAAGATATAGAAAAGCTAGAGAATAAAGACAGATGCATTTTCATACTTTAAAAGGGTATGGGGTGAACAAAAAAGTCCATGCATCTAGCAACTCCATGAGAGTGTGTGTATGTGTGTGTGTGTGCGTGTTTGTGTGTACATTAATGTGCTTATGTTACTCCATGTGTTAGATCCTTAGATACTTCCTTGTTTGTTTCCTGAACAATCACTCCATCCTGAATTATGACATAACCAGTTCTCACTTCAAAAAATGGCAGTTCTGTCTTATCAAAGTTAAAGGTGAGACACCTGGGCAGAGATATCAGAGAGATGTGCAGAGGTGTGACTGACTTGGTAGAAATGATCTGTGAGATAAGAGTTAAACCAGTAACAAGACTATGGGTGCGGTTCATATGCTGCTGCGTTAGAGAGAGAGAGAGAGAGAGAGAGAGAGAGAGAGAGGGAGAGAGAGAGAGGAGGTGTAGACAGAGGAGGAAGGTATAGAAAAGCTAGAGAATGAAGACAGATGCTTTTCATACTTTAAAAGGTGATAGAGTAAAAAAAAGTCCATGCATCCAGTAACATGAGTGTGTGTGTGTGTGTGTGTGTGCGTGTTTGTGTGTACATTCATGTGCTTATGTTGCTCCATGTGTCAGATACTCCCTTGTTTGTTTCTGGAACAATCACTCTACCCTGAATTACGACAAACATAACCAGTTCTCACTTCAAAAAATGGCAGTTCTGTCTTATCAAAGTTAAAGGTGAGACACCTGGGCAGAGATATCAGAGAGATGTGCAGAGGTGTGACTGACTTGGTAGAAATGATCTGTGAGATAAGAGTTAAACCAGTAACAAGACTATGGGTGCGGTTCATATGCTGCTGCGTTAGAGAGAGAGAGAGAGAGAGAGAGAGAGAGGGAGAGAGAGAGAGGAGGTGTAGACAGAGGAGGAAGGTATAGAAAAGCTAGAGAATGAAGACAGATGCTTTTCATACTTTAAAAGGTGATAGAGTAAAAAAAAGTCCATGCATCCAGTAACATGAGTGTGTGTGTGTGTGTGTGTGTGTGTGCGTGTTTGTGTGTACATTCATGTGCTTATGTTGCTCCATGTGTCAGATACTCCCTTGTTTGTTTCTGGAACAATCACTCTACCCTGAATTACGACAAACATAACCAGTTCTCACTTCAAAGAATGGCAGTTCTGTCTTATCAAGGTTAAAGGTGAGACACCTGGTTCAGAGATATCAGAGAGATGTGCAGTGATATGAGGTGTGACTGACTTGGTAGAAATGATCTGCGAGATAAGAGTTAAACCAGTAACAATACTATGGGTGAGGTTCCTATGCTGCTGTGTTAGAGAGAGAGAGAGAGAGAGAGAGAGAGAGAGAGAGAGAGAGAGAGAGAAAGAGAGAGGAACTGATAGCTGACAGGATCAAATGCTGCAGACGCAGTCAGAAGAATCCCTCCACCTCATATGTTAGAGGAAGTGTTCCTGAACTACACCACATGACGTACCTCAGAGGGGTGGTGGCAGGCGGCCTCAGTGATGGAACAAAATTTATGACAAATACAACCAAGATGAAAGAAATTGTGTTCTTGTAATGATGAAATGTGATTGGTTGACCATTCATTCCTCCCCAGTGATGACTGGCTGTTTTGGCCTAACATGTGGCTGAGTTCTGGGGGGGGATTTCCACGGGCCCCTCAGTTCGAGAAATGAACAATACCAGTGTGTGTTCCAGCCCCTCAGGAATGACCCTTAACACATGGCCTCCCTGCTCTCTGCATTCCGGTTCTGTGCCGGTTCTACACTTCTTCTTCCTGAATCCTAAAATAAGGTGCAGTCCACCCGATGTAATCCACATTAATTCACACTATCACTTTCTCTCTGTCATGTGCTGCATTAAAAATGAATAACTTGGAAATGCAGCTATAAAGCAGTGCACAGGGAAGTTGTTGTGTGGGTGGGATGGTGTGAATTTGTTCAAGCTAAAGAAACAGCTAAAGGAAATAAAATAAAAAAAAACAGCTCAGCAGTGGTTCACTGTGTGAATGTGAACTATTCTTCCTTCCGGTCTGTGGTAGTGTGCATGTCTGAACATGCATACGAGGACAGGGGGATGTATTGGATCTTATCATTTTTTCAGTGAGTGTGTGCATGTGTGTGTGTGTGTGTCTGTGTGTGCGTGCCTGCACATCGCCTAGACGCAGTAAACGTCTAGTATCATTTAGTCTAATTTAGAGTTGTTCAGTGGATTCTTGTAGGCATTGCAGACATTTTAGCCACATTTTAGCCACACTGCAGACATTTTAGCCACTTATTATGCTCTCTGTTTAGGACACCTGTGTGACAGCTGACATAAAACAAAGGATCGGGCTTAGGGCTGTGCTTAATAAAGCCGATACCGCTCAATTAAAAAATGCCTTGATCGCCCGATACCGATCTTTGAGATTGGATCGGGACATCCCTTGTCATGACAGTAACTGTGACTTCCAAATGCGGTTTCTGAGAGATGAAGTGAGGTTATGGCCTCCTGAAACACGTTTTTCCATCACCCACAGGAAGAAGATGTGCCAACGAAAACAAACCACATCCATCCCTCTTTGGCTCATCCACTGTCGACAGTCTTGTGAGTTACAACTTACTTCCCACTTACCCCGTCACTGTGGGGGAACTTGAGTACATTCAGTGTCTGAACAAGCGCCTCCCCCCCCCCCCCCCCACCCAAACACACACACACTCTTTCCCCCTCCCCTCCTCTCTCTGTTTCTGTCTGTCTGTCTTAAAAGGAGCCTCAGTGTAAGACTGTTAATCAGCCTGACCCATCTACTACCCTCGCGCCGATTAGAGAACCTACAGAACAGGCCAACAGACAGAACTATGCAAACAAAGGCAACAAAATGTCAGAAAAACATTCTGTTAGAGAAGAGATGAGAGAGAGAGAGAGAGAGAGCGCTCAGGTTTCTGGGCGTTCCGAAAGGAACGTTTGATGTTTAAATACTGTTGTGATGTCACAGAATTTCATTTTGGACTTATCACAGTTTACTCCAGTTGCCTTAAGTCAAGAAAAAGGGGGCAGAGCGATTAGAATGTCTCTCTTTGCACTCCAATGCTTTAGTACAAAAGGACAAAGGAATCAGAGGTGAAGACAATGAAGAAAGACAAGAAGAGATAACAGAAGAGACAGGATAAGAGTGACAGATTCATATCATTAGTCCTCTTCATAAACTGCTGTTTTGAAGCGTGTGAACAACATGTAGACGCTAAGGATCATTGACAATCCAAACACAAATCAGAAAAAAATAGGGTGTTGGCGACAACAATAAAAGGTTTGAATTTGCAGGTAACGGATGTTACTGCGAAACCTTGACCTTTGCCAGATATGTTTGAAAGGACTCTTTCCTGTGCATGAACCAAATAAAACTGGAGCTTTAGAAGGAGCATTCCATTACAATTCCATGAAAATGGAATGAAATTTCCTAAATTTAACATTTACTCTGAGTCTGAGGGAGGAGGTAGGGTTATTTTCTTTTTTTTCAGGTTTAATACTACAGGATAACACTAGAAACTTGGTTTAAGTGTTAAAAAAAAATCCCAGCAATAACTTCTCACTTTAGACTGTGAAAACCAAGTCAGTTTACAAGAGAAACACAAGATGCTCCCAACAAAGATTCTCCCCCATGGTTCCAGAAGAATCCGGCGATAGTTTACCGAACGTGTGGCCCGAACGTGTGGGCCGCAGCAGGGAACTTCAGACCACATCAAAACAACCGCATAGCACACAACACCTAACTTAAAGGCCCGTGCCCCTTATCACACAGACTAACAATAGAAGAACGAAAATGAAAAAAAAAAAAAAAAAAGGAACAGGAGGAACATGTAAAATTGCTAAGTCACTGTAGAAAACACCTTTCAATTTCTTCTTGTCTTGATGCTGTCTGTCCATGCTGGGAAAGTTTTAGAGTTCTCTCATTCTCAAATCTTTCACTTCCTACTGATTTCTTTGATGCCTATACAGTGCAGAGTGGTATTTAAATACACTGTGTGTCAGCGTAAAAGTCCAGAGTGGAGTTGCCACTGTTTTATGACTAATATTTCTTTTATTATTGATGTTAATTTGACCCTGAGGGTATGAGTCATGGCTGGATCTTGCCCAAGCAAACGATTGATCTTTTTCTGGCCAGAAGCATGTGTACAACTGTCACTGCACTCCTCCATTAAAGTGAATTTTGCTTCGCCGTCATTCAGGTTGAGTAGGGGTGAAATTCGCTCCGACTGGGCAAAATAGGAGCGAATCCAGCGAAACTGAGATGGCGAATCACCAAACTATATGCAAATGAGAGGCACACGAGAACCAATCAGTTCAGCACGTGATGTGTTTGATACGTAACGTTATCTAGAGAGTCTGACCAAGCTGGCGGCTAAAGGATATATGTAGCATGAAAACATGTATACGATTAAAAAATGGGCAACCATTTGTGTCTGTGTCAACACGGGTTGTTGTTTGCATGTTAGATGAATTTGGTTGGGATTGGAGCAGTAGAAAAACACTCTCAACAGCTCTAGCTGGGGCAAACAGACCATTGTGGACCTTCATTTTGGCACTCAAACTTTTGAGCTAGGTTTCTTGCTTGCTGTGTTCGTGACCACGCAGTGCGAGCGAAAAGTGGGAGGGTGAAATTTGAAAGATGTTTCACTGTGTTGAAGCTTAGCGTCAAAGTACCGTACACCCGTTCGGAATCCTGTAGGCGAATCACTAACCATCTCTCAATGTGCGCTCTTCTATGCACTTGCGTTCTTGTGGACTTGTGAAACGTGATCAGTCACAGCCAAAGTACTGTTCCTGTTCAAAGTTTTCATCTAGTCAAGTACAGATCAAATACCCGGATGTGTTCTCGATTCGTGAGTTTTTATCAAGGATGCATCAGGAGGTGACTTGTGTGGACCTGGGGAGTCAAGTTTCCCAGAATGCATTTCACCCAAATTTCACAAAAGTGGCGGCAATGGTGGCCGAATGTAGTTTTTAAGATTTTTCAGGCAAGAAATTAATATTTAAGAATTCGAATATGGGTAAAAAAAAATCATTGTGCATTTCTTTTTGACAGTTTAGTGTACATTTCTGTCAGTAGCAGGCTATACTATGCATTTTTTGATATGCTGTTAAAAGTAAATTATGCAATGCATTGGTGAATAAAAATTGCCCACCCCAAAACTATGATTGCCCCCGCCTCAATTGGGAGAGTCTAAAACCGGGCCTGGTACGAATGCGTATTACTGTTATTTTTTTAGAGACGCAACTAGTTAGCTCAATCATTCTCAGCATCAGTTAAGTAAAAACTGCATTTTACCCCAAAACACTGAACAATATATGTGTGTGTATGTGTGTGTGTGTGTGTGTGTTTGTATGTTTTTCATTTAAATCCCATAGTTCTAGTTCCTTGTAAAAGGTTTTAGGTGTTATAAATGTGACTTTTTAAAACCGTGAAACTGTAGAATCAGTTTAATCTTTCTTTCGTTACTGGGACGAGAGGGACCACATCTGTGATTAAGCAGCACAGAGGGCAACAGGTTAAACACCGTTGTGGGTGTGGGAGCTCAAAGCACAGCCAAGAGCTAATTTAAGTGTTTGTGGGTGACTCACAGGGCACACCACAGAGAGAGGAAACAGTAATAGATTATGTTTCAGGGAAGAGAAGTCATTGAGAGTTTGCAGTAGGATGTTAAGCACTGATTGTCGAATGGAGTCTTTTTCAGCTCTTTCAAGATTTAACAGTGAGCAGAACATTTGACATTTGAAGAAACCAAATGGGCCTGGAAGACATGATGATATATATATATATATATATATATATATATATATATATATATATACAGAGAGAGAGAGAGATCAAATTTGATGAACAGGTTAGTCTAAACCCACTACTGACCTTGACAAAGAACAGTGTGGGCAATGCCAGTTTAATCAACTCATGTGGGTAACGCAGGGTTTACCGCCTCTTTAACATCTGCTATACTTTACTGAAGCTGAATAGTGAACAAAGCCTCCACTGAGAGAGAGAGAGAGAGAGAGAGAGAGAGACACACAGAGAGACACAGAGAGAGAGAGAGAGACAGAGACAGAGACTCAGAGAGAGAGAGAAACAGAGAGAGAGAGTCGTGCATTATTCGGAGCCGTGCATTAATCTTCCTTTTGTGCCCCCTCCCCCCAGTCTAGAGCCTGTGTCCAGACACTCAACGTACTCAAGTTACCCTGCAGTGACAGGGTAGGTAACAATTATGCCTGACAGTGGATGTGCCAAAGAGGGATGGATGTGGTTCATAGACTGTCATGGAGTTTCATTTTTTTACTGTGGGTGGTAAAAAACCCCCAAAAAAAGCTCCTTGTTTCAGGAGACATGTCACATCTAACCACTCAATAGCATGGTATATAATATGTAAAGGGTAATGTACAGCAAGCCAGTCATTATTGTGTAATGAACCCTGACAGGGTGATGCAGGACCCCGATGCAAAGCGGTACATTATCCCACTTATTACATGGCTTCTTACTAAAGACATCAATAATTTGACAGAGAATATTGATTTAAACATGATTTTATTGCTTCCGCTAAAAAAACAGCTCCATAGAAACGGTCTGTTGTACATAGCACTGGTCTGCACTTCAGAATTAACAGGCAATAGAATTCCATGATTGAACAATTAGAATCAAGAATTCAACAAGGCTGTGTAAAAAATGTATTTATATTAAGTAAAAAGGCACTGGTATTTTACACAAAGTAAAGCCCAGAGTAAAGTTACAGAGTGCAGGGGCAAACTACGAGAAACAGAACAGAAACAGGTGCAAACAATAATATTACGGTGATCAGACCGGCTATCAATAAACCGGCGACGCTGAACGGAGGAACTGGATGGAAGAGGAGAAGACGAGGTTGTCACAGCTGCACAGTATTTTGTCAGCCCTGAGTCGTTTGTTTCCTGAACTACGTCCCTCGTGATAATTCAGCAGCACCATCACCATGTTAGCATATTTTCAGAAATAAATTATGATACTGCAACACCTAGAACAAAAACGAGATCATTTTATTTAACGCAGTCCAGTGATATGAGTTTCAACGGGAATTCAGAGGAGCTTGTTCCGCTGGCTTCACCAGGAAGGCGACCAGGTAAATCCAAGATCAGCTTATTCAGTCCTAATGTGTAGATTTCATTCTGCAGAATCCAGATTCTGCTCCGTCACTGAAGTGTCGCGACCTATGACACACAAAAACGCACACAAAATAAATTCACACACACGCACACACACAAATACACACACACACAGACACAAAGCTGCACACAGACACATGCACGCCCTGTTTACACATTGCATTAAGATCCGATTTTGGTGATCAAATCACAAGTGGACAGCTCTAAGTACGTCCGTTTACGCCTGGCTTTAGAATCCGTGTCTTGAGTCACCATTTGAGATCGGATGTCACTTTCCCGTGCTATACGCAAATAAACACATGAATCATTTCCAACACGTTACCCCATTCACTGAATTTCACTATTGCTCTATTGCTCTAATTAGAAATAGTGCTTATTACATGTGAGATGTCAGACAAATTTGGTGATCATTGATTGCTGTTTTGGGACATTAAGGCATGTTAAGCTGTTTCCTTATAATGGGCGTCAATGGAGAGGAAAACGCTTAACATTAGAGAGCGACCATACTCCTAGGATTTCAGATTTTTTTTTTGACAGGAGGAGGTGTTTCTGACAATAGATGTCCAGAGAAATTTGGTGATCATTGATTGTAGTTTTGGAACGCTGAGTCATATTAAACTTCATTACGTTAAACATTATTTTTAATTGGCGGGAGGCATCAATGCACTTCCTGTGACTAGTCTGTCAGAAATTAAAAGAGAAAGAAGAAGAAATCAAAACAATATCCATTTTTCCTGTTGTTGTTGTTGATGAGCCACAGAAGCAGTTCTGTTTAAGTCACCTAAAAAAGGTCTTACCAAATGAATCATTGTTCTGGAGGATCCTCTATGTCCAGTGATGATTCTTGAGATCCCCTTTTGGATCTGCAGACAAAAACAAACCATAAACATCCCAAAGTTACTGAGAAATGACACACACACACAGACACACACACACACACACTGAAACCACACAGCACAGACTCAAGATCAGTAGAACTAAGATAATGTAGGATGAGTTAAAAAAACAAACCCCATGACTGAGTAACTTGAACTTGCCAAAGATCACTGTTTACAGTCTCAAAAAGCTTTACATGCCCACAACAACAACAAAAAAAACAGGATGGCACTCCCTGACTTAATACTCATATGGTGTGACAAAAAAGTCCAGAAATGAATTGTAATCTTCAAACCTTTTTTGCATGTAACAGCGGAAGAGGACGGCGAAAAGGGCAATGACGAAGAGAATGAGTGCAATGACAGCACCAAGATATTTCTCGTCCGTACCGTTGGGTGGTAGGACTGAGAGAGAGAGAGAGAGAGAGAGAGAATGTTAGAGTGATCAAACTGGATCGGATTAGTCAAAGTCTGTGTCGGATTAACTCAATAGGCTAATCTGCAGTTTACAGTCTCTTGAAAGCCTTTTTAAAGAGCTTCTCTTTATTCAAACAGCAAAGTTGACAGTACTTAAATGCAGACACGATTAAAGGACCTAAAGTTTTGTTCTGTTTCTCTCATGACTCACTGACATTATTCAGCTTCTCTTACAACATCAGAGCCAACACACACTCCGTAACATCTACGTGACTGTACCTGTTTGTCCTGCATATCTAACAGTGTTATAACCATATAGCTCATGTGGAATTACAGAGAGGAGGCTTTGTATTGGGACAGAAAGTGGGTATGTGTTTATCTGAGGTAAAACTGGTTTGCTTACCTTTCTGATTCACAGAGCAGTTATCTGAAAATCACAAATGTTACAAAAAAAAAGATCAGATTAATAAAATAAAGGACAAACAGAAAAGAGATGGAAACAGAGGAAAAGTAAAGAGGTGTTATAAATGTTTGACCTTTATCACGACTCACAGTTATCAAAACACTTAAGTCTCAGTGTTGAGTCTGCAGTAGTTCACACTGTAGTGACATCATCTTAGCCATGTGGTAAAAGCTCATATTTTGAGAATATATTTCTGCTCTCTCTTATCTGTGCACTGAATGGTATCACTGATATTAGTATAATGAATGAATCATAAGATGGAATATATTGTTTGGAAAGATGTCAAATGTAACTATAAAGTGCTTTGGTAATGTTGCTTTTTTTGACTATGTTTTTGTTTGACATATCAAAAAAAACTAAAAACGGGTTCTCCGGTCCACTCTTAGCTTTGAGTCGGCAGGAAGTTTCATAAAACTGTGTACATTGAGGAGAATAAGTTTCAGTCAGTATTCGCATAGAATGAACTGTGAGTAGTGAAATCTGTCAGCTTAAATGTAACATCAGAGAATTTTAATTTATGATATACCAATCAGAGAGAAATGACATCATAAAACAGCAATTAGAATTAGAATTGATGACATAATAACTAGAGAAAGTGACACGAGAAACTGTATAGTACTCCTAAAGAGTCTGGCAGAAAGGACATGGTGATGTAGGTGGTGGAGGACAAATCCAGTGAATGTAATGTGGGTGGTGGAGGAAAGGGGGACGGAATGATTGGGGCTGGTTTTTTTTGGAGAGAAGATTTAAGGAGGTGTCTTATACTCACATGAACATCTGGTCTCTCCACCCTAGAAAATAGAATAAGTGAGAGGTAAGGTCAGATTCATAAACACACATGTAGAAACTAGCACGACCATACACACAAACACACACACACACACACACAGTCACATTTGAAAACACGACAGGACATGCCACAATTATATGCCTACCAATCGTAACTCACAATAAAAACAGAAACTTTTTTTTTTAAATGATCATTAATCATGAATGAAGCCATACCTCGGAGCCACTTATCTCGTATGAGATATTGCTGTGACAGCCTCTGAGTGTGATGAAGTCGTGCCCATAATCCTTCACAACTGAGCTGTTCGACTTCCCCTTATAGGCTATTACAGAGCCCTATGAGAACACACACATACCAACACCCACATACAGAGACAGGAATGCATGGATTATATTGTGGATTATATATTCACGCTGTTTTATGCAAAAACACTATAATTTTGAACGTTAAGATCACCTACGACAGGCAGACTTTGATCGACATCAGCATCTGTCGCTAGTACGCATCTTAAGGTGTGGGGAGTGAGGTATACTGACCTAGGTAACAGCTGACCTACCCGGCCTTGGCAAAGTAATGTAGAGTTTGCGCATTTATTGTGGAAATGTAACAATCTGCACTAATCCAACTTTTTTTTTTTTTTTTGAGTATGTGTATGTACGTGTGTGCGTAGGGAAGTTAAACTGTGAACCAACTCACATTGCTTAGCCAGGCGTAATCATCGTGGGCTTGCGGCAGGTTCAAAGCGTATGTATACGTGTTGTTGGCAAGTTTCTTCACAGTGCAAGGCAGCACAGTTCCGATCATGTACACCATCCATGACACAACTATGATGTCCATCCCGCGAGTGAGTGAGTGAGAGAGAGAGAGAGAGAGAGAGAGTTTAAGACACAGACAAATGAAACTGGACTTAGAGTTTAGTTTGGATGTGGCTTGCACATCAAGAGGCACGCTTCTTCTTCTAATGTCATAAGAGAACGTTGCCTACTACTTCAGTCAAGTGACTAATCTAGAGTATACTGCCTCTCGGACGCAACCGAAAGGGCTACTAGCGCCAACAGTGGTGGATATAGCACTAATAAAGCCGCCAGTTGTCACAGATTCCTACTACCACCGCTTATGATTTTAACTCACATCTCAATCGTGTTTGTCATTGCAATGCTGTAAGTTGTAAACAGCCTACTTAATCAACTAACAGTGCTAATGGAACAAAGAGTGGTGCTCACGTGTGTAGAAAAGACTCATGTCTGCATACATCCTAAACTGTCGCGCCGGGACATACAGGAACTTAACGTAAAAACAGCGGCTCGTATATTCGCAATGTTCGCAACGTAGTATATTGGCTTAGTTAAACGACATTCGGTTGCTCAGTAATATATTTAACTTAATTAAGCCACACAATGTTCATTTTTAACTGTGTCAGCAAGATGACTTTACTGTCTAGAAACTATCACACCTGACTCGTCATTATCAGAAACTTACCGACACTGGCGAAAAATTGCATCGTTCTGTTTGAGGTATAGCCGTGAAAGTTAAACAAGGCGACAGACGATGTGCACCGGCTCGCACCCTCTGAAGACTCGAGCGCATTGTAAAGCGCAGCACAGATAGAGCAGGAGGGAATCTCATTGGCTGATGGGTGGAGCAAGAATCGTTACCATGACGACTGCTCTAAATTCGGCCCTGCATCGCAACTTCGGACAGAATACCAACCTGGTGACTCACGTCGACCTGGTACAGGTCGGGAAATGGAATCTGGACACGAAAAAGTATTTTGAAAACAACAACAGCAACTCAAGAATGTTGTTACTGAATTCAGTGTACCAATATCCTTCATCAAAATTAATTAAAAAAAAAAAAAAAAAGTAAAATATTAAGTTTGAACCCACTGACTATTTTAGATGCTGCAAATGTTGATATCCATTGACAGTTAAACATTATGTTTCTAGGTAGTGTTTAATCAAGCTTGTACACATGTGCGCCATCTAATGTATACAGAGAGCCAATATAAAATTATACCACAAAACAAGATGTGCAATCAGAATGGTGTCCACGTTTACCCAACAATATATTTCTGTATGAGAGAAAACTCAGCTTAAAGACAGCCTATCAGACGATGTCTCACACAACCATGTGTAACTCATATCTTGGTATTTATCTGAGGAAACGTTTATTTCTGACGAAGACTGAATGTTCATCTTTTATGTTATAAAATTCTGTTGTTCTGTGTAAATTTCTACATAGTGTTGTCAGGTCATTGATGTTCTTTGAAAAGATGTGTATATGGAGGAGACTTTACTGTTTTTGCACGTGTGATAATCAGCGATTTCATTCAACATACAGAGCAGTCCACCAACCCCCCCCCCCCCCCCCCCCACACACACACACACACAAACCCTTTCACTGTACAAACTCTGTTACCACACCCAGCATCCACTGTGCACTGTCCCCAACGTCAACATCCCAGCAGTGTGTCCCTGAGTTAAAACCATCAGAGTCCAGCACACACGCCAACTCATTGTCAGGAAGCTGCTGATTCTTCAAACTGTATCTCGCACTGGTCAGATACTCGGGAGTCGTGGATCTGCGGTGGTGCTGGGATCCAGTAAGACAGCAGCCGACGAGAAAAGAACAAACATGGATGGAATTAGCCCAACAGAACCTAAAACAGATTCAAAGCATCCACAGTGAGAGAGAACATTATCTCATACACCCCATGAACTTGGATACTGATTGCGCTTAAACAGGGTCTCTAAAGCATCATTTAAAAAGTTACAAGAAAATTAAAAAGATCTCAGTAAAAATACAGTGTAGTCCGTATTGTAACGTGACATCTTTTTTTGTGAATTGATAGTGGCACGGAGGCCATGCAAGTTCTGGAGAGCTCAGTCAAGTACTGTAAGATAATATATAATACTATCATTAAAGAATATAACTCATGTATTTGCTTGTTTGTTTGCGTGTGTGTGTGTGTGTGTTTTGCAAGAATAGGATATCTTCAGCTTTTAACTCCGCTTCTATGGCTCTGACTGTGTCTGAAAGAGATGACGTCTCTCTACTCATCTCCTCAATCTTCTCCTTCATCATCTGACTCTTCTGCTCCTCTTCCTCCTTCAGTGCAGCTATCCTGGCTGCCTCTTCATCTCGTAGGAACTGGTGAAGCTTCTCAAACTCCTCCTTAATCTGTCTCTCTGTGCACTGGGCCTGGATGTAGAATAAGAACAACTTTGAAGAGTGTTGGTTAGATATTGTTAACATGCTTATGGGTGCTTATTGGTTACAGTTTGATGTGTCTTTCACTTTTAAAATTTCTAAAATTTAATGACTTTTTACGTGTGATAATAATGTCAGCATTAGGACTCCTGGCACCTTTTGTTTCAGGATATGAATTGTTTGTCACAGACATAATATGAATGTGTGCATGTGTGTGTGTGTGTGTGTGAGAGAGAGAGAGAGAGAGAGAGAGAGATTGCGCACGCTGGGTGTCGGTAGGGATGTACCTGAATTCGAATACATTGTTCTGGAAAGCACAAATAATGCAATGGAAACACAGATTTCTTCTATCCCAAGTTGCTTGTTATTATTCAGGAAAAATAACGTGATTGACATGTCTGGGGGTCAGCCATTATGTTTCTTAAGATCGGGGTGGTCTTCACATCTTCACATATAACTCTCCCCCGACACACATACACGCACGGGAAATCACACACACACACACACACAAAGGAACACACACACGTGCGCACACACACACACACACACAAGGGGTTGCACGGGTGCATAATTTTACAACTCCTTTCCTGGAGGGGGAGGGGAGGTGGGGGGTGCATCAATAATTGCATCAATTAAACTATGATGGGTTTGGTCTCAGGGGCGGTTTGTTCCTTTGGGCGACCGGGCGATCCAACGCCAAAGGGGGAAAAGGAGGGCATTTTTCTAACACATTCTACCACAGTGTTACACCAGCTGTGACTGTTCTAGACTGTTCTAGTTTGTCCTGCCTCTGAATATCATAGTCCAATCAGCGCCGGGTCTTTTTCCGCGGAGCACTGCCCCTTTCGGACGATTTCAGTCTGATTGAAAATTGCCAAAATGGCTCTGATAGACTCTCATGTTAAGACACTATGACCCAGGAGAGGCTGAATGGACTGGCCATGCTGTCAATGGGAAAGAGAGTGGTGACTGAGATGACTGACTCTAACCAGAGTCATTGAGAAATTTGCAGGCCAGAAGGAATGGAGAGCAAACTTTATGCTCAAGCACTACTACTGGTCAGTGTTGAGGCAACATTATAGTGTGTTGTGTTGTTTTTAGATTTGCTTTTTTTTATGAATATTATTATTATTGTTTTCTTTTTTCTTGCTGAGCTAATGAAGTGCTTCAGTTTGTTTGTCCCTCCCGCCCCGCCCCGCCCAGCCCATGGATCAGCAGTGTCAGGATCCAGGAGGACATGAGCTGGAGAGAAAGAACAGACATAGAGAGAGAGAGAGATGAGACATGAATTCTTAGGCATAGTGTGTATGTCTATGTCTGTATGTACGTGTGTGTGTGTGTGTGCGTGCGTGTGTGTCTGCTTGTATATGTGTGGCTGTTTGACTGTACCCCTGTACCTGTCTGGTTCCGTTTCTGAACATTTTGGGGGCCAAGCAGCGACGGTCTGTTATAAATGTAATAAACTCACTGTAATAACTCATAGCTCATGGAAGGAAAATGCTTATTTATTAGAGAAATGCAAGAAATACCATTACAAAAACACCGTACTGTTATAACTACAGAGAAATGAAATAGATTAAAAAAAGATACATGGACATGAAAGAAGGTGTGTTCAAAATGAAAGTATAAAAATACAACAGGTTAAACACATAAAAAGAATAGTAAAACCTGCAAAAATGTATAGGAAAAGCCGCATATTGATTAAGGAGACATTTCATAATTAGTGAGTAATTTCCAGGATGTTTATATTTATTCATTTTGAGATGCTTTTATTCAAAGCGACTTCCAATACAAGCAGAGTAAAAGCACCAAGCAAATAATCCCTGAGGAGCTGATTGTTGCATAAGCGCCACCAATAAGTTCATTATCAGACCAGATACACACGCAAATAAGTTAAGCCCTTTGAGTAACATGTAAAGCCCTTTGATTTACATATTACTCAATTATTATTATTATTATTATTATTATTATTATTATTATTATTATTATAAGAAAATACAGTGAGCTACAAGTGGGTAAAAGACCCCTCGTGATAGATCGTATGCCAAGTATGGCAATTAAGCGCTACAACAACAATAATAATGACGATAATAATACTATAATATTATATCCATCATCATAATCATCATCATCATCATCATCATCATCCTCATTTATCAAAATAAAATGAAAGCGTATTCTTTGCTGTTCGCCTGCAAAGGTAACGAAAAACGTAAATATCAATGAGAATTTTGATGACTTCATTACAAACTACATTTTCATTTTAAACTATTTATATTTATATAAGTATATAAGTATCTGTAAATACATAAAATACATCTGTGTTATGAAATAAAATATAAAACATATCTCTTATATATAAAATATATCTTTTATGAATAAATAGCCTACATATATCGTATATATCTCTCTTCATTATATACTTTTATAAGTATGACAATTAATATATAATTAACCTTATACAACCTTCCGATTTAACAAATATATTTATATAATTCTTTATATAGGTGTGCTTTTATCAGTATGACTTCTTATAGAACATTTTTATAACTTCATCATTAAACCACTTCACGTGGACAGATGTTACTAGCTGAGGGGTCTGAGTCTGTAGTATTCTGCAGTTGAAGGTTTTCGTCGTGAGTTTTGTCCGTCTTCTTCCCTCTGTTCGTCCAAAAAAAAAAAAAAAAAAAGAAAAAAAGATAAACTCAGCATTTTGTTTAAAACAAGAAATAAAACTACAACGAACTACAAAACAACATAAACCTAGCCTCCCAATATACAGCTATTGGTGAACAGCATACAACAGGCGAATATCAAATCACTGCATCAACAAACAATACGTAACGTTGAAAACGGGATGTGACCTGTCTTTCATATGTCATAATACATCATACATACGTACCCACGGAAACGAAGAATGGCACCAAGGCACGCAACGACGCTGAAAACAGCCAGAGGGATAAACCAATCTGTAAAACAGGACGAAAACGATGAAGCCACGCACTTCTTCCACTGCATATGCCTAACAAAGACTGCCAGTATTATCTTTTCACACAGTTGAACGAAAACGCTGATTCTGAGTTTTGTGAAAAACAAAAAAACAAACAAAAAATCACTTCATGGCCACAGAAAAGCAGTTCATAACTCATCTAATACAACTTTCTATTTTTCGCCAATTTTTTTTTTTCCAGCCAGATAACGGCCCCCTTTTCCCCTGCGCGCGAAGGTATACGCATGCGCCATACACACTACACGCTACTGAGTGACTGAGAGACTTTTCTCATACTCACAGCTGTGACGGGAATGTCCACGAGATGGTAAGGAGGTGCCTAAAAACGCAGAAAAACACTCGTTATTTTGGCCTGTAGACTAGAGGCGCACTCACACCTCCTACATTTACTACATTCTACTCAGATGGAAATACTGCCTGTTTTTTTTTTTTAATGTATGCATTGCATTCCTCTCAGTGTCTGACTGAATCTATTTAATTATTTTTTGATAAGGAAGTTTTGTCAACAGCAAGATCATATAAACAGCAGTTCTAAACCGTTTTAAAATAGAAGCAAACTAATAATTCAGTGTCTGCGAATGTCTACTGCTACTGCCGGTTCTGATGAGCTGTGTTTATAACGTGCTTGACACGTCTTTTCACACGTGTTTCTAACGTGTTTGACTCGCTCCTCGCTGTCCAGGAAACAGTTCAAACTGAGAGGGGCTGCCAACAAAGACTGTTTATGGGAGACAGCTAATCTATGACTCTCTAACGTCAGAAATGTTACGTAACCTCACAGCAGGAGAGTTGCATAACTACGAATCATAAAACCGAAAGAGGTTGAAATCCGTGGGAAAAACTTTGTCTTTGCAAAGGAATACCTAGAGCCGGACTAAAGGGTACACTTACACTGGGATACAAAGGAAAAACATTCACTCTTTGACCTGTCTTTGTGTGGATTATTCGTGTGTGCAGAACATGTTTACACTCAATCTGGATTACTGGAAACACCAAACATTTGGATTGTGGAGTCTGTAGGACTTGTGCTTTTACATATGAGTGCTTAGCTCCTGTATCTGTTTTTCTCATTCAGAAACATGGACTTAATGCGCCAAACAGTTGTGAGTAAAAAAAAAAAAAAAATGCCCTGTCTGTGTATGTTTTGGTTCCAGTTGGTCCCAATTGTCCTTGATTACCTGTCAGATTTGTAAAAATGGTGATTGGTCAGTTTACAATCTCATATCTTAGCACTTGACATTGTCAGAACCGTCAGAATCGCCCAAAAACGCAGCATTAATTATATTGTATATGTAATTATATGTAACTATATTTTCGGAATATTTTTTTCCTACAATTTGAGACAAAAACAATATGAAGTACCACAATTTGCCACCATAGATCTTCAACGGAGTGTAAAAATGTAGATAATGAAGCGCACGTGCTTACCGTTAACGGCAACCCCTGGTGATGCTGTGGTCTCAGGGTTCACGCCTGTTAAACACACACACACACACACATACACACACAAACACAATCATAGAACATAAGTGATGACTCAAACACTTCTACCTACCTCACTATTCTCACTTTATGGCTACTTATTACGTTACCAACTACTGCACTATGTACAGAAACAACATTTATTTCATCGTTGTCTTAATTTTATTCCTATTTTCCTATTTATATTATTTTATTCTGCTGTTTTAGTCTATGTTGTGTTTGGTGTATGGTGACGGTGTTGTTGCGACACTTGACTTTCCCTCAGGATTGATAAAGTATTTCATATTCGTATTCTGATAAATCTTAATGAATTGTAATTAAAATCTCAGTCAAAATGATTTGTTTTTCTCTTCTGTGAAGAAATTCATTAATCGAGGCTCTGACAGGTCATGCAGTGTAGATGAGGTAAAAGACATCCATATATTCTGTGCTCTTTCCTTCTCCCTCTCTCTCTCTCTCTCTCTCTCTCTCTCTGTATTTGTGTCCATTAATCAGGGCTACATTTCTAGGAGAACAATATAACTATGTCTGACTTGTTGAAAAACACAGATTTGCTGTAATGACTAAGAGAGAATGTCATTCAGTAGTCTGTAATGATGTGACTGTTATATGGGGTCACACTGGCGGACGTGCAGTGAAAGTTTTCCGAGGGCTTTGTAACTGCAACCAAACTGTTTAACCTTAAACCTCTAAACATAAATCCTGAGACCGTGATTATTTTAATTTACTCTTAGGGAGTGTCTGTGTGTGTGTGTGTGTGTGTGTGTGTGTGTGTGTGTATGTGTGTGCGCGTGTGTGTGTCTATGTGTGTGTGGTTTGGCGGAGGATCTAGGCGGGTTTCTAACACTGGCTCTGGGCGTCTGTGCTGTGGTTGTGGTTGTGTAAAGTGTTTAGTGGTTGTTTATCGAACTCCTCGTCATCAGTCCCAGATGTGCTTCGGTCCTTCCCTGTGTTTGTGTGTCACTGCCTGCTTTCTACACGAACAATTAAACTGTCATGAGATTTTACACATGTCAGGTTTGGTTTGTTGAGCTGAAATGTGTGTATTTTCATCTGAAATAGATAAGGCTGATCCCCTGAACAAACAAACAAACAAAAGGATAAGCGTCAGAACTCACATGTGCAGGTGATTATTTTGAAAATCTGAAAAACAGACAGACATGACAAACATGAATGCTGGAAAAGACCAGCTGTATGACAGACCTGTAATAAACATGACAAATATATGACATGACTTGAGAATTTAATCACATGGAGCAATGATTGGACTTACGTCGGTACCGGGACAGTCCAGCTGGAATTTGACGGACACAGGGCAGGTAACCATGGTAACTGAATCCAAGGTTACCTGTGTAACAGGCGCAGTGTGGTTTGACTGCCCCTCATTATGCCACGCGGCCACCTTGTCCTAAAAGACAGAACAGGGCAGAATGGAAAGGCAGAAATATTTAAGTACTAGATTAGTATCACTATCGTGAGACATTCTCTTAAAACCAAAGTGTAAAGTTGGGTTTAGCCACTGAATCACATACATCAACGATCCACTGAAGGTCACAGGAGGAGTGGCCCGTTTCCATAGCGACATCAGGGGGCAGCGTGAAGTTGAGCTGTCCGTCATTCTGTAGTCGGCCAGAACAGCGTGGATCAGCCGGAGCAGCCAGAGTCAGGGTAATGCAGATCATTAACACTAAGATAGCTGAGTGGAGACACACACACACACACACACACACACACGCACACACACCTTTCAGTTCTTCAGTGAACTGGACAAACAGACAGTGTTTATGGGACTAGGATTACGTAATTAAGGAGTCTCCGTGATAAAGATGAATCTCTCACTCTCTCTCTCTCTCTCCCTTCCCCTCTCTCTCAGCCCTGTTGCTGTTGTGAATATTTAAAAAAATCACTTTGTTCATTCAAATGAGATGCGACACTGACAAAAACCTTTCCATCCAATCATTATCAGGCTCAACTCCTCTAACAACGGGCATGTAAAGCCCTTTAAGACTGTAAACGGTGATATTGGGCTTTAAATAAACTTAAACTTGAAACTTGAACACTAAATGTGTGTGCATATGAGTTTCAGCAGTTTCTTCACACGCGCCTTTGGCCTTGTGAATATTTTAGGCTGTTGCCTTAACACAGGGCCACTGAGTCCCCCACTTTAGCTGCCCAGGGTTCGGCCTGACGAAAGCAGACAGACACTTTCTGGTTAAATTTGTTTGGGGAATAGAGGATACCCCGCAGTGTGTGTGTGTGTGTGTGTGTGTCTTTCCTGCTGTTTCCCTTTCGCTGGCCAAACACTAGCTGGTAGTGAAGTGCCTTTGGATTCATTCCATTAAATCCTCTCTCAGTGCAGAGTTATGTACTCACAGCCCTGCCATTCACAGTCCATGCCACTGACTTCTGTGCCAAGCCACTACTGACCAGTAATAAAAACCACCGGGTTACACCCACACCCATACACACACACACACACACACACACGCGCGCACTGCCAGAGCTCCATTCATAGGAACAGAGGGGGGAAGGCAATGAGACTTGGTCAGGGACCAGACGTGACCTTAGAAAACCAATGAATCAAACAGGAATCCTCAGCAATTACACATCAGGAAGTCCTGAGTTATCACAGCATGTGCCATAAAAGCAAACAGCTACGTCAGCATCACTGATGAAACACATATCAAACAGAGATCACATTAGTTATGTCTGTGTGTGGGTGTGTGTGTGTGTGTGTGGTTATATAACCCTGTGGGAGAGGCTTGTACAGGTTCATTCATTATTTTACCCCGAACGATGAACACTCTTAGTCAAGGTCATGAGGTCGCGCAATGTGTTGTTTTGACATTTACAACGTCAGTCGCTCTTGGTGTTCAAACTACGCCCAAAACTAAAAGCAAACAAACAAACAAAACACACACACCACACGCCAGGGACTTTTTGTCTATTTTATGCCCTGTCTCATGAACGGATATTTAAGTTGTTTGTTTAACAGAATCTTAAATAAACAACTTGGCAGCCCGTGGCCCAGAGGTTAGAGAATCAGGCTCGATTCCCAAGACCGGCATCCACGGCTGTGTGCCCTTGGGCAAGGCACTTAACCCGAAAGCCCCCAGACGCAAGGAATGCCGCCCACTGCTCCTGTGCCTGTTGTTCGTGTGCTCACTACTGGTGTGTAAAGAATGGGTTAAATGCAGAGGATAAATTCACTGCTCACTGTTCACAGTGTGCGCGTGTGTGCGCGATCACTGGGATTCTATTCTAACTTGAACAACTGTTTGTTTTTGTTTTTTTTCTGAATTCGTTGGTCCTCTCTTAGCTCTGAGATGGTGTTTGTGAGTATTCTGGGCTTGGAATTCTAATCTAATTCTAATCTATTTGACAGTTTTTAAAGAGTGAAATCCTTTGCGTTGAAATTTTAAAGTTTTTTTTGAAAATGTGCTACAGTCATTGTACAGATGACTACACACAGTGGAGGCATCTTTCACTATAGGAGTCATTACTCAACACAGGAATTGTGTTTTTAGGCTACA